>NC_045975.1:36716929-36956929 GCF_010909765.2 Amblyraja radiata
CCCCTTCTCCCCACATCGAGCTGTGCACAACATCGACCTTCCAATGCATTTGTATTGTTTCAGGTTTTCACTCCTGCACACAACCATCCCTGGAACATATCCTGTCACATCCAGCGGGATTCAATCCTCCTCATTTCCTCATTGCTTCCCTTTTACCGACATTAATTACTCTTTTTTTCACTATCATCACATCCCTAGGTTTCACTCCATTGACCAAGCCCTTTATGCACTGAAGACACAAACAAACTGTTTATTTAACATCTGAAATATTTTCTTCTTCTATGATATATTTTCTTCCAAAGCTCTCTGTTCTGAGGTTTACTATAAGTCTTGGCAACATTATAATCCTTTAATCTAAGACCAGCTGCAACCTCGTCAATTAGCCGCAGATGATTCACTTTTCCCCGGGGAATTTCATTTCTCAATGGCATGTACATTCGCTGAGAGTTTATCAAATATTTATTTCAGTGGCTGTGTTTGTGTGTCCATTGAAACATGCTTAATCTAATTTCCCCATCGACCTCGGTTAATACAAATACTTTTGGTTTTAATTCATTCCAAGGCTGAACCAAAGTCCAAAACTAAATTGGAGTTATAGAATTATTGAAACTGTGATCACTTTTCTCTGAGATTATTAAATAACCCTGCCTCACACAAACCAAACAATCAAAGTCCGTCACTTGCAAGCACGTTCTCTGAGACACACACATGCCAAAACTCAAAGGATCACAGACAAACATAATAAGAGCACAGGGATCTACACACACACAGACGCACAGAGACAGAGGGCACTCACCACAAATGCACAGCTGACATGTACACACAGACTCACTGTCTGCATGGATATGTATATACACGGACTCACTCACACCAACATCAATGTACAGAGACAAACTTGCACTCGATAACATATACAAACTCAAAGACAGTGAATCCACATACTTGTACACTTACCTAGGCTCACAAATGTACATATCCACAGACACACACACTCACTCACTCTTAGAAACACAAGCTCAAAGACATGTTCAAACGTGCTCACGCACACATACACACACCTGCTCAAAGATGCACATATCCACACACACCCACACTCACACCTGCTCAAAGTGCAAACATCAGCACAATGACATACCGACACACCCACAGACACACATTTGCTCATCAATGCATGGCACACATAAACCCATGGGCAATGGATACACAGACTCACACGGGTTCCCACAGACACACAAGCTACAGACTAATGCCCACAGGTACACACAAACACAAGGACAGGCTGACAAACAAACATGGAGCGACAAAGGCCAGAAACGTGTTTACATCAGGAATGTACACGGCCACACAGACCTGGGTACACACTCAGAGGCTATCACAACCACAGGCATAAAATAATAGTCACAAAAAGCTGGAGTTACTCAGCGGGAGAGAAGGAATGGGTGACGTTTTGGGTTGAGACCCTTCTTCCTACTGAAAGTCAGGGGAAAGAGAAATGAGAGATATAGACGATGATGTAGCGAGATATAGAACAATGAATGACAGTTATGCAAAAAAGTAATGATGATAAAGAATACAGACCATTGTTATTTGTTTGTTGGGTGACAAAGAGAAGCTGGTACGACTTGGGTGGGGGAGGAATGGTGAGAGAGGGAATGCTGGAGTTACTTGAAGTTACAGAAATCAATATTCATACCACTGCTGCCCTAAACATGAGATGCTGTTCCTCCTATTTGCATTTAGCCTCACTCTGACAATGGAGGAGATCCAGGACAGAAAGGTCTGTGTGGGAATGGGAATGAGAATTAAAATGTTTAGCAACCGGGAGACCAGGCGGACTGAGCGAAGGTGTTCAGCGGAACGATTGCCCAGTCTACGTTTGGTCTCGCCGAGGTATAAGAGTCCACATCTTGAACAACAGATACAGTAGATGAGGTTGGAGGAGGTGCAAGTGAACCTCTGCCTAACCTAAAAGGTCTGTTGGGGTCCCTGGAGAGTCGAAGGAGGAGGTGTAGGGGCAGGTGTTACATCTTCTGCGGTTGCAGGGGAAGGTACCTGGGGAGGGGGTGATTTGGGTTGGATGGGATGAGTTAACCAGTGAGTTGTGGAAGGAACGGTCTCTGCGGAAGGCAGAAAGGGGTGGAAATGGGAAGATGTGACTAATGGTGGGATCCCATTGAGGTGGCGATAATGTCGGAGGATTATGTGTTCTATGCAACGGCTGATGGGGTGAAAGGTAAGGACTAGGGAGACTCTGTCTCTGTTGCGACTAGGGTAGGGGGAGCAAGGGCGGAGCTACAGGGTACCGAGGAGACAGGAGCCAGGGCCTCATCTGTGATGGTAGAGGGGAACCCTTGTTCCCTAAAGAATGAGGACATCTCAGATGTCCTAGTATAGAACATCTCATCATGGGCGCAGAATTGGGAGTAGGGGATAGAGTCCTTCCAGGAAGCAGAGTGGGAAGAAGTTTAGTGAAGATAGTTGTGGGAGTCAGTGGGTAATAAATGTCAGTCGATAGATTATCTCCTGTGATGGAGACGGTGAGATCAAGAAAGGGGAGGGAGATGTCAGAGATGGTCCAAGTAAATTTGAGTGCAAGTTGGAAATTGGTGATGAAGTTAATGAAGTCCACGAGTTCTGCATGGGTGCAGGAGGTAGACCCAATGTAGTTGTCAATGGAATTGAGATTGAGCCAGTGTACGCCTGGAACAGGGATTGTTCAACCTAGCCTACAAAGTGGCAGTCATAGTTGGGGTCCATAGCTGGGTGCTCATAGCTGTGCCTTTGATTTGGAGAAAGGAGAAGTTGTTGAGGGTGAGACCAGCTCCGCAAGGCGGAGGAGAGTGTTGTAGAGGGAAATTGGCTGGTTCTGAGGTCAAGGAAGAAATAAAGGGCTTTAAGACCTTCCTGGTGGGGGATGGAGGTGAATATTGGTTACATCCAGACCTGAATCAGCTGATACACAAAAACACACGCATGTATGCTGCAGATACACATGTGCACATACGCACATAATCACAGATAGAAGTACACACACACACATGCTCCAATACACAAGCACATGTTCACAGATTAAAACACACATCCATACACTCAGAGACATTCACACATGCTGACACTCATTTCCACTCACACTTTGCACAGGCTCAAAGACAATATACACATGACAAATACATTCATGTTCACAGATACTCCCACCCCTAGACACTGGATCACAGATGCACACAATCACAGACATACAGGCTCACCACACACACAGAAACACATGCCCACTCTCAGATACTCACACATTGTGTATGTCAGTAATTTGCAGGACATCCCATTCTATTAAACAAAGTAAAGATAGACACAAAATGCTGGAGTAACTCAGCGGGACAGGCAGCATCTCTGGGAAGAAGGAATTTGTGACATTTCAGTCGAGACCCTCTTCAGATGGCATGTTGGCCTTCATAACAGGAGGAGTTGACTATAGGGGAAAAGAGGTCCTTCTGCAGTTGTACAGGGCCCTAGTGAGACCACACCTGGAGTATTGTGTGCAGTTTTAGGTCTCCCAATTTGAGGGAGGACATTCTTGCTATTGAGGGAGTGCAGCGTAGGATCACCAGGTTAATTCCCGGGATGGCGGGACTGTCATAGGCTGAGAGAATGGAACGGTTGGGCTTCTGGAATTTAGAAGGATGAGAGGGTATCTTATTAAAACATATAAGATTATTAAGGGTTTGGACATGCTAGAGGCAGGAAACACGTTCCCTATGTTGGGGAGTCCAGAACCAGGGGCCACAGTTTAAAAATAAGGGGTAAGCCATTTAGAACGGAGATGAGGAAAAACTTTTTCACACAGAGAGTTGTGAGTGTGGAATTCTCTGCCTCAGAGGGCGGTGGAGGCTGGTTCTCTGGATGCTTTCAAGAAAGAGCCATACAGAGCTCTTAAAGATAGCGGAGTCAAGGGATATGGGGAGAAGGCAGGAACAGGGTATGGATTGTGGATGAGCAGCCATGATCACATTGAATGGCGGTGCTGGCTCAAGGGGCCGAATGGCCTACTCCTGCACCTATTGTATATTGTCTATTGACTGAGTTACTCCACAATTTTGAGTCTATCTTCGGTGTAAACCAGCATCTGCAGTTCTCTCCTGCACTATTAAACAAATGATAAGTAATGTTCTAAACGTAGTTTTTGGATAGTGCACTATTATTCAAGTTAGGCACAAATTGCTGGAGTAACTCGGTGGGACAGGCAGCATCTCTGGAGAGAAGGAATGGGTGACGTTTCGGGTCGAGACCCTTCTTCAGATTCTCACTCAGCTATAAGACAGTGCACTCCATTTTACTGAAAATGTGTGTTTGCTATTTTAATCGACAATCAATCTCTCAGAAGAACGGAAAGGACGATATTTCATTAAGTAAGATAGATTTTTTCTGGCATTGAAGCACTGACTGTGACATAGGCTGACTGCACACCGTGTACTGAATACACCCATCATACCATCACACATGCACACATACATGATGGATTGGATTTAACAAGGTGCACAGAATGAGTGATATCCAGAAGCCGCCCATCACTGTGTAGTCTCTGTCTGTGTGATCACTTCTGTCTCCTCAGTTCCTGTCGGGGGGGTTGGCGATCGGACAGAACCACACTGTGACTCTGGAGGATGAGGAGTTAGCTTCGACTCGCCCCGCCAAGGTCTTCCACAGGATAGTGAACGGGCGTGTTCCCAAAACTCCCCGCGCCATTGAAAACACCCTCGCCAACGTGCCGATTCTGGGAGACACACTGGAAATGGATAACTTCGAGCAGCTGCTGTTGGCGTCCGTCTACGCTGCCCACCAGGGCCGGCGCGGCGACCCCGAGCACCGGCGGCTCTGGGGCAGTCTCTTCTGCCAGCTTGTGGGCGCTGTAACCCACGACCTGACCCGCCAAGTGGTGAGGTGTTAGACTCTCACCTGCTGCTCTCTGCCCTTCCCACTCCATCCCCACACTCCTCCACCCCCTTCCCCTCCAATCAGCCTCCACCCCCCTCCCCTCCAACCCCACACCCCTCCCCTCCAACCCTCCCCTCCCCTCCACCCCCCCCCCTCCAATTCGCCTCCCCTCCAACCCTACTCCCCTCCCCTCCATCCCCCCACCCGTCCATACCCCCCCCCCCCCCCCCCCCCCCCCTCCCTCCCTTCCACCTCCCCCTCCCCTTCCAATGTCCGCACCTCTAACCCAATTATTCAAGTGTAGGAGCGACGCGGGAATTGAGGAATGGGGTCGCTGAAAGTCTTCAGTAAGCCGGGCTGATAGTGTGTCGAAGGACAGGGTTCATGTCTCGTTTAAGGAGTGTGTATTATGTCTGGGAGCTGATATCAGTGTGGGTATTGGTATATACTGAGATGCAGTGAAAAACTTAGCTTGCTCTCCAGTCAAATTATCCTGTACGAATACATCGAGGTAGTGAAAAGGAGAAAGAAAACATAACGAGCTGGAGAGAAGGTGCGGGGAAAAAAAGCCTGGCAAGTGATATTTGAATAAGGTGAGGACCCTCTCACTTCATCAGAGGTTATTGGAGAGTACAGGAGCCGAGGCAACTGGGCATTCACCCGCGTACAGCCTTGTGCTCTCTCCCCCCTCTGCACTAGACTGCTTCCCTCTCCGCCGCGGCTGCCTGCCAAGGTGCCAGCACTGTATCGCTGCAGGGCATGAGAGTGGCGCCCAGCCAGCCTCCCCCTGCGCCTCTCCCCTTCCAGCTGAATTCGCTGCAGCCGCTCGTACAAATCAGGTTGCATGTTGCCTGGTAACTGGTTGCTTCCATTGTTTAGTCGAGGGTTTTAGAGCCTCACACTCCTCGTAAATCTGTTTGTTATGCACACCTAATGTAACGACAAAGGTCACCAAGCCTTTGGTCTGGATTCAATCTTCCTTCACTCCTTACACACACACTGTAAAACACTTTCTGACTTTTATATCAACAACTTTGGAACAACTTCACCAACTATAAACTACTCCGGGTCATTCCTCGGTCAGGAACGGTTCTGTGTAAATATACGTTATTTCTCTTTCAAGCCAAGACATTCCACAGTTCCCTCACCAGCATAATTTAACTCACAGTCTCTCGATAAAACGTGCCTGGCATAAAGGGGTGCCAGTGGGGGCAATGGGGCTGAGGGCCAAGTGAGGGACGGCTGAGGGACAAGTGAGAGAGGGGCTGCTGGGGTAATGGGAATGAGGGTGAATGAAGGAGTGAATGGGGTAATAAGGGTGAGGGGCAGCTGCGTAATGGGAGTGAGGGGCAAGGGAGGGATTGCTGATATAACGGTAGGAACAATGCAAGAATAGTGGGAGTGAGGGTGAGTGAGGGACTGCGGGGTAATGGGAGTGAGGGGCAAGGGAGGGGCTGCTGGTAATTGGAGATAGGGGTAAGGGAGGGACTGCCAGTAGAGTCAATGGGAGTGAGAGGGAAGTAGGGACTTTCAGAGGGGTAACGGAAAATGGGGACTAAAAGTTGCGAAACAACATTTACATTTAGTTGAATGTTTTAATATTTCCAAAGAACACCAAGTGCTGGACTAACCGACTCATGGAGGGGGCAGTGACGGTAATATTGGCAAATCCTGATAGTGATGGTCCATCTGGGGAGAGCCCAGGCACATGACATATAGACTGACCAAAGTATTTGACAAGGACGGGTTGTGGAGCTGCTCTCAACGTGCCGAAGGGCTGGGGTCACTTGGGTTGAAGCACTGTGAGTGAGTCACAAATAAAATGTGTAGTTGGGATGTGAGTGCAGATGAAGTGTCTGCAGGGGGAGGTCTGGACTGCAGGAGGCTGCAGAGGTGGGAGTCTGTGCACATAGACTCTGTATATCTCTGTGTCTCATATCTCTGTGTCTCACTCTCCCTTGACTCTCAGTCTGTAGAGGTGTCTCCACCCAAAATGTCACCCATCCCTTCTCTCCAGAGATGCTGCCTGGCCCGCTATCTTTGGTGTAAACCAGCATCTGCAGTTCCTTCATACATAAAACAATACAGCACAAGCCCAGGCCCTTCGGTCCACAATGTCTGTGCGGAATCAACTCTTATCTGCCTGCACATAATCCGTACCCCTCCATTCCCTACATATCCATGCAGATGTGCAGTAAACGATTACACCCGTCTTTGGAGCACTGCAGTTCAGCAGTTTCGATGGGATATAGAGGGAAGAGACTCCACGGAGTAGGATAGTGGATCCTTTGCATTAATTAATTTTTGGGAATTAAATCTCCCAATATTCCCAACCGTGAAATGTCTTCACTTAAAGCAGTCAGATCACGAAATGTTCATTGAGATAGAAGGAATAAAGTGGAGGACGCCAGTACCTCAGTGCTGTCCCGGGAATGTCAGCCACAGGGGGGCGATACCTGCCCGTTCTCTGGGAATGTGAGAGCTCACAGCCGAGGTCCGCTGCTGCCATCTGCTGGCCAGGGCTGCGGGCGGTAGGGAATGTGTGTATAAGAAGCGGAAAGACTCTCCAGGCAGAATTCCCCCAGCTCTGGACATCACTGGTTAATAATACGGGCTCACACATTTAACACAGAGATCAGGCGCTGCAGAGGGTGATGAGGCAGGGGGAGACTTAATATGCAGGGGGTGAGAAGTTATAACCAAGATAGACACAAAAAGCTGGAGTAACTCAGGGGGTCAGGCAGCATCTCCGGAGAAAAGGAATAGGTGATGTTTTGGGTCGAGACTCTTCTTCAGATGTATCACCGGCTGACGGGAACGTGGAGGCGCTATGAACGAGCCCTGGTCTTGCTGAATAGCGGGGAGGTGGTACTAAGGTCAATATAAGTTCTCCCCCCGCACAATTAAAGCACGGAATAATCTTCACCCTACCATAGTTACCCAACCAGATGCAACTAAATTTAAGGTAGCGCTTTCTTCCCAAAACCCCTTTCTGGCTTAAGTCCTCCCTCCACCACCTCCAGTTTAAATTCCATTGGAATATTTTGGAGGACCAAGAAACCCTTGTGTGACTGAATGGTAGGACAGGCCTGATGGGCCGAATGCCAGCTCCAGCGGGATCAGACGCAGGGGACACCGAGGACGCGGGGGCGACGCGCGGACTGGGCGGCCGGGGTGAGGGACGCGGAGCCGGTGGAGTGAGGGGGGGGTTGTTGCAGGTCGATGTAAAAGCCTCCTTTTCTCGGGGAACTGGGTGCTGGGTCGTCGTGCTGCCGGGAGCGGAGAGGAGGACCGGGGAGATTGGCAGCCGGGGAAGGGGTGAGGTGCTCCGGCCGTCTGAGGGACACGGAGTAGCAGATTCTCCAGCGGCACCGAGACCTGGTGCAGGACGGGCCAGGACCATTACCTGGGACCCTCTCCCAGGACACTCGGCCGGGCCTTTAAACCGGGATCCTCTCCCGGGATCGTTCAACTTGGACAGACACAAAATTCTCAGCGGGACCGGCAGCAACTCTGGAGCGAAGGAATTGGTGATGTTTCGGGTTTCGACTCCAGCATTTTGCGTCCATTTTTCTGTGTAAACCGGCATTTGCAGGTGTAAACTTTATTCAATTTAAAAATACAGTTTGTGCCCAGACTCTGCGGTCCTTCCCTTCCGATGCTGGTAACGATGCCGCATTAAAAAAAATGAAAATCAAAAACTTAACCGCGGGTGCTGGAAATTGAAAGTGAACAGAGAAAGTGCGGAAACACGCAACAGGTCAGGCAGTATCTGTGTAAAGAAAGCCGAGTTTATTGTCGTGCACGAGTACGTGAGGTACAGATACAATGAAAATCCTGCACGTGGAATCACACAACACAAAACAAATTCTGCAAGACCGTGAAAAGAAAAAGACAGCAAGACAGTTCATGTTTCAGGTCTATGTCCTTAAAGAGTGTTTTTTTTTAACGTTCTCAGCCTTATCTGCTTTTTGTTGCTTTTGGACGTTGCTCAGCTCTTTCCTTAATCTGACACGGCGGGTGCCTTATATCTACCTGTGACACGCCGTGCTGGAGTAACTCAGCGGGACAGCCAGCATCTCTGGAGAGGGATGGATGGCGTTTCAAAGAAGGCTTTCGACCCGAAATGTCACCCATTCCCTCTCTCCAGAAATACTGCCTGTCCCGCTGAGCGACTCCAGCATTTTGTGTCTATCTTCGGTGTAAACCGGCATCTGCAGTTCCTCCCTACACATCTTGCCTGTGTGTATTGGGCCGTGCGTCAGAATGTTGCATTCTCCTTCCATCTACACTCATTCTCAGTGGCTCCTGTCAGTCAGCGCCGCTCTTCAAGAGGCGTGGAGTGAAGACAAATGTAGGTCCCTTACAGTCAGAAACAGGTGAATTTATAATGGTAGACAAGGAAATGGCAGACCAGTTAAACAAGTACTTTGGTTCTGTCTTCACTAAGGAAGACACAAACAATCTCCCAGAAATACTAGGGGACCGTGGATCTAGCGTGAGGGAGGAACTGAAGGAAATCCACATTAATCAGGAAATGGTGTTGGGTAGACTGTTGGGACTGAAGGCAGATAAATTCCCAGGGCCTGAAGGTCTGCATCCCAGAGTACTCAAGGAGGTGGCCCTGGAAATCGTGGATGCATTGGTGATCATGCTGCCTGTCCCGCTGAGTTACCTCAGTATTTTGTGTGTACCTTTGGGAGATTATAGCAGGTGTATTCGTAATCTTCCTGCTTCCTCCCTATAAAGCCATTCAAGCCTGGGATCCGCCATAGAGAGACAAAGTCCTGCACATGCTGCTTTACACCAAAGGACACTAACTTAGTGGGTCAAGCAGCGCCTCTGAGTAATATGGATAGGTGCCGCTTCGGCTTGGGACCCTTCTTCAGGTTGATTGTAGGGGGGCGAAGAGAAAGCTGGGAGAGTCGGCAAGTAGGTTAAAGCGTGGCGAGGTGGACACAGGCGAGGAGTGGGGTGGGTGGGGGGTGATGGACACATGGTTTGAACAAAGGCCAGATATTAAAGCAAGAAGGTGTGACACAGTAGGTTTGAACAGTTGGAAATCGTGGAGGTAAAGGTGGGGCACAGGGGACCGTTGGTCCATCGAGGCCAACCGGATCTCCCAGTTGTTAAGCATCCCCTTCCCATACTGACTTTTCTGCCCTGGGCCACCTCCATTGCCAGAGTGAGACCACACGCAAACTGGATGAAGGACGCCTCATAATCCGCGTGGGTAGCCTACAACCCTACGGTATGACCATTGAATTATCCAATTTTAAATCCTTTCTTCTCCCCCCTCCCTCCCTCCCCCCCCCCCCCCCCCCCCCCCCCCCCCCCCCCCCCACCTACACGTACCTATTTCTCCCCTCCCCCCGGTGCCGGATTTAGATGAAGAGCTGTTCCACTTGTGAGGCCCCCAACGACCGGACAGCCATGGCGGCCAAATCTCCCACAATTCAAAGCGAGGGAGAAAGTGCCCAGCGCCGACCAGTTGCCGTTGCAGTGCGCATGCGCAGGGCGGCCGAAGATGTGCTGGCCGTGGTTGTGCGCATGTGCAAGGCGGCCTGCCGTGCCGGCGGATGAGGAGCGAGCGGAGCCCGACGGCCCGGACACGGATAGCGTGGGGAGATGGAGAGAGAGAGATAGAGAGGGGGGCCGCCCAGAGTTGAACGGTAGGTGTTCTGCCTTGGCCGGAGGCCCCCCTAGACCTCGAGGCCCATCAATTTTTTCGGGGGGGCCCCTAGAAAGTGGGGGCCCTAAGCTATAGTTTGTTTAGCTTATATGTAAATCCGGCACTGCCTCCCCCGCTCCCACATTCCTTCTGGTGCCACAATTCTCAACTCTTCAACCCTCTAGTCTCACACTTGCTTAAATCTCTGGCCTTTGTCCACCTATCAGCCTATCCCCGCCCCATCCCCGCTTCGTCAACCTGCACGCTTTGTCCAGCCTCCCGTCCCTTCCAGCTTCCTGCACCCCCCTCCCCACCCCCCATATACTGGTCGAAAGAAGGGTCCCGACCCAAAACGTCACCTATCGATATTGCTCCATTAGATGCTGCTAGACTCGCTGAGTTCCTCCAGCACGTTGTGCCCTAGAGTCTGCCATCTTCGGTGGTCATCACTTGCGTCATCTGTGATGTTACTCCTATACACTCTAGGGGTCCCTCATTCCCAGCGGGGTTCGGTGTCTCAGCGCAGATCAATGTGTCGCCGGGGAGTCGAGTGGAAGGGGGGCCCGTGATCGGCTCACCGCGTCCTCTGGCAGCCGGCAGGTGGTAGTTTGCCAAAGATGGGTGAAGAAAGGCTACTTGGGGTCGGCAGACGAAGCTAAGAGCTTGGGCGGTGCGATGAAAGTGGCGATCGGCGTGGGACGCTGTAATCGGAGAGGGGACGGCGCCTCCAACTCCTCATCACCGCGACTATTCTGCGATGTTTCACCGCTAATTCCGTGCGCTTGGGAGAGGATTGCGTGTCAGTTTTGGTCCCCTAATTTGAGGAAGGACATTCTTGCTATTGAGGAAGTGCAGCGTAGGTTTACAAGGTTAATTCCGGGGATGGTGGGACTGTCATATGCTGAGAGAATGAAACAGCTGGGCTGTACACTCTGGAGTTTAGAAGGATGAGGGGGTATTTCATTGAGACATATAAGATTATTAAGGGTTTGGACACGCTAGAGGCAGGAAACAATCATTATTTTTTGTTGTTGCTCGACCTCCAAAAAATGGGGGATAATACAGGCCACCCCTCAACTCAATGTGGGGGGGATATATTCCCCATCATCCCCCACCCCCTCCCCCCTCTCTCTCTCTCGGGGCCCACCCTCCCTCCCTTCCGCTCGGCGGCTAATCACAGCGCTTCGTTCACTGCCCCATATCTCGACTGTGAACCTCACTGTGATTGAACGGCCGTTGAGCGGAGGGGAGGGTGGGTTTTGGGGGGGCAGTCGGTTTCCGCCACGGCTGGTCGTGGTTTTGCCCAATATCGTGGTTTTGCCGCGCTCGCTGTGCGCTTGTTCTGAGATTCTGGATGTCGGAGGTCCTCGGTAGAAGAGAGAAATACGCCTGCGGGTCGGATAATTTCGGGTTATGAAGCATATCTCACCAAAAAAGTGTATGGGCTGCAGCCCCCCACCCCCCCCCCCCCCAGCCCCCCGGCCCACCTCCAATGCGAGCACGTTTCTTTAATATGGGGACCAGAACCGTGCGCAAAGCTTCGCCTGATCTTTCGCCAGCGCCTCAAAGCTCCATCACTACTTCCCTACTTCGATATTCCATACTTATTGCAACAAGGCCAGCAACCCCCTGACGTTCAGAATCACCCGCGTTAACACTTTAGTTCCATGCCTGGGACCTCTGAATCTTATGGTACCTCCGCACTTTGCACTGTTACCCATTGAAGTAATAATTTTCATTTGCGCTCTTCCTTACAAGGCGCGGGTTCCTCCCAATATTGCCCTTTCCTCGTAGCTACATGGATAATCCCAGTCATTAGTGTATCTTTGACGCTCAATGGTCTCGCGGGTGGATGGACCAAGCGGCGGGTATGGCCCTGTGGGGGAAAACTAACGTGTACCGTGGGGCAGCTGTTGGCCCAGATCCTGCACCTTCTGCCGCTCAGCCTTGGCCTTCCCCCGGCGATACTGATGCTGCACTAGACTGTCACCATTGCCTCCATCATCTTTCCCATTGATGAGGGATAATCTGAATCTTTTTCACGGGTAAGGGAGTCTAGAACTAGAGGGCATAGGTTTAAAGTAAGAAGCGAGACATTTAAACATTTGAGGAATAAAGGTTTCATGTGTCATTACCTGGAGTTAAGAATGGAACTGATTACCATTTAGTCACCAGCTAAGCTGGCTGTTTCTGATTTTGCACCTCTGCCCGTGTTTAGCACTAACGAATCAAAGACCGACGTGTATTGCCGCCGGCACGTTGGGCCAGAGCAGGTAGGATAGCCGGTATCTCCTCGGCGAGGGCCGTGGAAGGCACCATAGCTGAGTTCCACCACCAGCTAAGCAGGTGATTCTGCACTAGCTGCTGCATTCAAAATAGCGACGGGCAGATGTATGTTTATTCAAGTATCCCGCAATCAGTTCACGCTGCTGCCTTACAGCTTCACGCCAGGCTCCATCCCGACCTCCGCTGCTGTTTGTGTGAACTTTTCACGTTCTCCCCATGGCCGTATTTCCCCGCCCCGCCCCGCCCTGCCATTGCTCCGGTTTCCTCCCAATATCCCAAATGAGTGCGGGTTTTCTACATTGTCACCAATGTGTGAGTGGTGGGGTTGGTTATAATGTTAATAAATGATGAGTGTTTGATTCGTTCAAATGGGTGGGTAATGGGCGGCGTGGAGTCGGCGGGTGACGGGGCTGAACTGTGTCTCGCTGTAACACCCCACAGAGATACTACGGGGAATGGCAGCGAGATGGGAGGCATGGATTGTGAAGTCCCTGCCTGCTGTCCCTCCCTCGTCCAGTCCACGAGAACAGAAGAGACACACTCCCTCCCCTCAGTAAATACCGCTGACAGCTGTACGCCTATATTAGTACCGACACCAGCTGACAGCAGACACATGTACACAGACAGAGGAACATCCGGGGAAGGGGAAGGGGAAGGGGAGGTGGGGAAGGGGATGGGGAGGTGGGGCCGCGGCATCCCGTGCAAGTCAGAGTCTGTTGGTGGCGTTGTCCGAGTCCTGGGCGGTCTCCGGGTAGACAAGGAAGCCGGTGAAGGTGATGTACTTGCCGTGGTTGCTGTAGGCGCCGTAGCCGTCGTGTTGGTAACTGTAGAGCCAGATGCGGTCTCCCGGCCGCAGAGACAGCATCAGGCTCTGGCTCTGCACCTCCCGCTGCTCCGACTGGCCGTCGTCGTAGATGATGGCCTGCACCTCGTCCTCGTTCTTCATCAGCTTCACCGACATGGTCTTGTGGGGCAGCTTCCCCATGTTGAAGGCGAAGTAGTAGGCGCCGGCGGCGCGGCAGGTGAACACGCCCTGGGACGAGTTGAAGTCGCCGCCGATGTTGACCAGCTCGGTGTCGAAGGCCACCGGGTCGTGTCGGTAGCGCTGGCCGCTGCTGCCCACCACGCTCTCCGTGCGGGCGACCGAGAAGGCGGAGCGGGGCGGCGGCTCGGCCAGCGCCGGGGCGGGGTAGGAGGTCTCGGCCTCGGGGTCGGGGTAGACGAGGCAGCCGCTGAAGGTGGTGTAGGGGGCGGCGTCGCTGTACAGGGCGTATTGGGGGTGTCCGTGGAGGCGCAGCCAGACCGTGTGACCGCGGGACAGCCGCAACATAGCGCTCTGACTGCGGCCTCGCCGCCCCGGGCCCCGCTGCTCGTCGTAGGCGATGGCCTGGACCTGGCTGCCGTCTTGCATCAACATCACGGACAGACCCTTGTCCGGGTGTTTCCCCACCGTGTATGAGAAGTAGTAGGCGCCAGGCAGGCGGCAGGTGAACACTCCCCGGCGCCCGTCCAAGTCTTGGCCGATGTTCACGTAGACGCGGTCGAAGCTGACGGCCATCCTCGGGCCGCCCACCATGCTGTGGGTCCGCACCGCAGAGAAAGCTGAGCGCGGCTCGTCTGCCGGCGCCGCCCGCATCGTCACCTGCCACAACACGGCCAGCAGCAGCAGCAGCGCCGCCCGGTCCGGCATCGTCCCTGCAAACACACGCCGGCGTCAGAGCGGGGAATGGAATATAGTGTGAAGCTAGCGAGCGAGCGGGGACCCGGGGTGGGGCGGGGTATCCCCGGGTGGAGCAGGGTGAGTGGTCCCCGGGGTGGTGGCGGGGGAGACGCGCAGGAGAGTCACACCCCCACCCCCCTCTCATCCCATCCATGGGACCGCGATCCCATCCCACCTGGACACTCACGTCTGTTCTCAAGCCCGTCTCGCCACCATGCCCCGGCTTCAACTACACGAACTGCTGGATCGCCGACCCTCTACTGCCGCGCGCCGCACCTGCAGAATAACCGGGACTGATCTTCCTTAATTCGGCGTCGGTGGGACATGGGTTAAACCCCGACCTGCATGTGTGTAGCTGGGGTCACGCCTGGTATGGAAGGGGACCGGATTCTGATCTCCGCTCCGGGCACAGCGCCCGCCTTTTGCTCTTTGGGCCGGAGAGCTTCTCCCGGCGTGAACTGAGTGAAACAAAACAGTGGGATCTTGCTCAGTGAGCAAGTGGGTGGAGGAAAGGCTAATGGAGTTTAATTCAAACAAGGTGTTGCATTTTTGGAAGTTGAACCAAAATAGACATTCGCAGTAAATGTTAGGACCCTGGGGGGTGTTGCAAAGTAGAGGGATATAGAAATACGACAACAAGGTTCGCATGTAGATAGGCTAGTGAAGAATACTTTTTACACAGTCTTTTTCCACACCATTTACATCAGCTTAGCTGCAGACAGAGCTCATGGAATGGGCAGGAACACAGGATCCAGGGTCCAGTGCATGGAAGTGGGAACCAGGGCCCCGTGAACTGCATTTTGAACTATTGGAATTTCTGAATCATTGGTTATGTCGCAATAACTGTACTGCAGCATTGTTTTGTTAGTTAGACCATATAACCAGATTTGTCGCCTGACCCGCTGAGTTCTTCCTGCGCATTGTGCTATTTTCAAGATTCCACACCCTGTAGTTTCTTGTCTTGAATAAGTTTGTTATTTGTAATTATTATATCTTTATGACACCGATTTCCACACTGACAACTGATGCAGTGTTAATAGCAAAACACACGTTGCTGGAGGAACTCAGTGGGCCGAGCAGCATCTGTAGATTAAATGAACATGTAGCAGGGCCCTTCAGACTGATGGATTGGGCAAAGATAGCTAGTTGAGAGATGCGAGGGGTAAGAAGAATGAAAAGAGCTGGCAAATAATAGGTGGAATGAGGTGAGGACGGGTTGATTGATGGGCGAGTTGGGTGGGAAAGAGAAGGTATAGTAACCAAAGGCGAGGTGAAAAGTGGAGAAGACATGGGTGCAAATGGTGGACCTGATAGAAGGTGAGGAGTGAAAGGTAGAGCCACAGGGCGAGCTGGTATGTAGAGGGAATAGGGTGGAGGGGAGTAAAATGGGAGATCTCGATTTGGGATGTGTGCAAGTTGAGCAGAAGGAGGTGGAGAATGGAACTAAGTGATGGGAGTGTGGGCAATTGGAAAGAAAGCTGTTTCACAGGCAGGGGGACTGTGTTGATGATGATGAGGAGAGGGTATTATCTGAAATTAGACAATTCATTGTTCATGCCGCTGGTCGGCACCCTTTTCCCCCACTTATCATCTCCAGCCTCCCTTACTATCTCTGCCCATCTCTTCCCACTGGACTGGCATGCCAGTCAACCACTGGGTTCACCCATCACTTGCTCGTTCTTATCCCATTCCTTTCCCTCATCTGTCCCTACTTGCAACTCCACTGTACTCCCATCAGAAGGATATCTACCCGAAACATAGTCTGTCCATTTCCCTCCACAGATACTGCCTGACCGCTGAGTTGCTCCAGAAGTTTGGTATTTGCTCGGGATTCCAGCATCTGCAGCCCGGCAGCGCCGACAAGTGTAGAAACAAAGAATTGCAGGTGCTTGGTAATACACAACAGTGTTATGAACAAGGTACACAAAATTGCTGGAGGAACTCAGCGGGTGCAGCAGCATCTATGGAGCGAAGGAAATAGGCGACGTTTCGGGCCGAAACCCTTCTTCAGACCCACTCAGCAGATCAGGCAGTACCCATCTCTGGAGAACATGTG
The DNA here is from genome assembly GCF_010909765.2 of Amblyraja radiata. NCBI lineage: Eukaryota > Metazoa > Chordata > Chondrichthyes > Rajiformes > Rajidae > Amblyraja > Amblyraja radiata. Next base: position 36,733,589 of record NC_045975.1, read on the forward strand.
TCGGAAGGAACTGCAGATGCTGGTTTACACCGAGGATGGACACAAAATGCAGGAGTAACTCAGCGGGACAGGCAGTGTCTCTGGATAGAAGGAATGGGTGATGTTTCAGGTCGAGACTCCGTAGTTCAGCACTGCTCTCTGCTTGTGGTGGGATGATTCGGTTGCCTGATAACAGCTGACAAACTGTCGACACTGAAGAATGACAAGTTTGAAGAAGGGTCTCCGCCCGAGCGTTTGTCGACACTGGGCCTGTACTCGCTGGAGTTTAGAAGAATGAGGGACCTCATTGAAACGTACAGAATAGTGAAAGGCGTGAATAGGGTGATTTCACGAAAGGTCACTGGAGCGTAAATCCCCACTCACGTGACCGAAAAATTTAACTGGGGGACAAGCGTCACTTCCGGTACATGTTAGTGGATGGGAAAACACGCACTTTCACACCCGTTAAAAACATCGAAAACGGCCAGGTTTTGAGCTGCAATTTACTGTGCTAGTCGGGGTGACCGTGAGGAACAGCGACCTAAATTTACAGTCCAAAATAAAGATAGAAACTAAGGTAAATACAAGCGGGAACTGAAGGTGTAAATACAGCGGAAGTTGATTGCCGACATTTTTCGTGGAGATTTAAAGATCCAAAATATCGGGAATTATCGCGTTTGCTCGCTGCATTTCATCAAAAGTGGCATTATTGGCTTTGTTATCTTTATTCATTTGTTATATGAAAAGTATTAAAAGTTAGAAACCCGTCAGTAAAATTGCAAAATCGCCCATTGTTCTCGGGTGGGTTTTAACATGCAAAATGAACACGCTTCTGAAGCTACATTCACCATTTAAATAATCGTAAGCTTGCATCTCAGTAAAATTGATTTCCAAACGCATTGAGAGTTTACGATTATTTAAATGGTAAATGGAGCTTCAGAAGCGTGTTCATTTTGCATGTTAAAACCCACCTGAGAACCATGGGCGATTTTGCAATTTTACTGACGGGTTTCTAACTTTTAATACTTTTCATATAACAAATGAATAAAGATAACAAAGTCAATAATGCCAATGTTGATGAAATGCAGCGAGCAAACGCGATAATTCCCGATATTTTGGATCTTTAAATCTCCACGAAAAATGTCGGCAATCAACTTCCGCTGTATTTACACCTTCAGCTCGCTCTTGTATTTACCTTAGTTTCTATCTTTTTTTTGGACTGTAAATTTAGGTAGCTGTTCCTCACGGTCACCCCGACCGGCTCACTTAATTGCAGCTCAAAAACTGGCCGTTTTCGATGTTTTTAACGGGTGTGAAAGTGCGTGTTTTCCCATCCACTAACATGTACCGGAAGTGACGCTTGTCCCCCAGTTAAAATTTTCGGTCACGTGAGTGGGGATTTACGCTCCAGTGACCTTTCGTGAAATCACCCTATAGAGTGAATGTGGAGAGGATTCCACTAGTGGGAGAGTCTAGAACCAGAGGTCATAGCCTCAGAATTGTACGACGTTCTTTTAGAAAGTAGGCGAAAGGCCTAATTCTGTCCCTATCAGTTCTGACCTTCTGATCTATCTCAGGTGACATTCTCTAATCGCGAACACTTCCCGCCCGACCCTTGTTGAATCAGCGGTCCTTCCCTTCCCTGGGGTCAGGCGCCGGGTGAATAGGATCGGCTCGAACCCGCGGCCGCCTTTACTGAACATAACCTCTCCCCAATAAAGCCGCGCGTTCCTCCAGCAAGGAAGCTTTCGGCAAGGTTAGTGCACACTCAGAATGAAGCCTCTGCACGATTTACAGCTGAACCCAGCGAGAGGTTCCTGAGTTAGCGCCGGGCTGGCTCCGTGTTTTTCACGGGGTAAGATTGCCCTGGATCTCAGCCGTTTCCTCGCTGAGTGGCGCAGGGTTTGAAGGGGCCCTCGGTTAAGAAAGTGCATCGATCGAACTGGAATGGATAATGCTAGCCCGAACCACAGGCCCACGTCTCCTGATCTGTGCCCCACACGAGTCAATTACATTTGCAACTCCTCAACAAACGCAGCCGTCCTTGCCTGCATACGGAAAGACTGGGATGAAAACAATATGCAGGCATTGGCTGTAAGTGGCAAGTAGCATTTGTGTGACAAAAATGGCAGCAAACAACCACCTGGAACAATAAAGAATCAGACCACCCACCCTCCAGATTCAACGGCTTTACCATTGGCAGGTCCCGCACCACCAGCAGCCTGGCATCGCCATTAACCAGAGACTCATTGGACCAGCAGTAAAGACAGTGGCTACAAAAACAATAGACAATAGCTGCAGGAGTAAGCCAGTCGACACTTGAGCCAGCACCACCATTCACTGTGACCATGACTGATCATCCACAATCAGTACCCTGTTCCTGCCTTCTCCCCATATCCCTTGACTCCGCTATCTTTAAGAGTTACATCTGACTCTCTATTGAAAGTATCCAGCGAATTGGCCTCCACTGCTTTCTGAGGCAGAGATTTCCACAGATTCACAACTGAGTGAAAAAATGTTTTTCCTCATCTCCGTTCTAAATGGCCTATCCCTTATTCTTAAATTGTGGCCACTGGTTCTGGACTTCCCCAACATCGGGAACATGTTTTCTGCCTCTAACATGTCCAATCCCTTAATAATATTACAGTATATGTTTCAATAAGATCACCTTTCATCCTTCTAAATTCCAGTGTATACAAGCCCAGTCGCTCCATTCTTTCAACATATGACAGTCCCGCCATCCTGGGAATTAACCTTGTGAACTTACTCTGCACCCCCTCAATAGCAAGAATGTCCTTTCTCAAATTTGGAGACCTAAACTGCACACAATACTCCAGGTGTAGTTTCACTAGGGCCCTGTACAACTGCAGAAGGACCTCTTTGGTCCTATACTCAACTCCTCTTGTTGTGAAGGCCAACATGCCATTAGCTTTCTTCACTGCCTGCTGTACCTGCATACTTACTTTCAGTGACTGATGTACAAGGGCACTCAGGTCTCGTTGTAGGTCAGAGGCTGAGCATTGACTCGCCAACTATCCCTGAAATCTCTCCACAGTCTACAACACATGCCAGGATGGAGCAGTTTCCACATAACTCCAATAAATACTAGACCAAGTGCAGACCCATTGGGTCTGTTCCCCCAACGTGTGGTTGTGGGCGGGGGGCATGCAGCGTCACACACACTAACTATCCCCCCCCCCCCCCCCCCCCCGCACTCACGCTAATTACCCCCCTTGATATTATATTAATATTATTAATTTGCTCCTTTTACTCCATAACCACCCTATCTACTGACGCATAGCCCCCAACTTGCAGTCACATCTAGAGAGGAGGGGGGGGGGGGGGGTGGGGGCGAGGGTAGAGAGTGAGGGCAGAGAGAGAAGGGGCAGAGACACAGAGAGAGGGGAGGAGAGAGAGTGAGAGTGAGGGGGCGAGAGAGGGGGTGCTGAGAGGGGGGGGGAGGGGGAGAGGTGGGGAGCAGGGAGGGGGGGGGATGGTGGAGGGAAGAGGGTAGGGGGTGTGGAGGGGAGGGGGTTTAGGGGAGGGAGGGTGGGGAAGAGGGGCGGAGAGAGGGGGGGAGAGGGGGGGGGAGGAGAGGGGAGGGAGTGGGGGAGAGGAGAGGGGGTAGGGGTGTGTGGAGGGGAGGGGGGTTTAGGGGAGGGACAGTGGGGGAGGGGATGGAGGGGAGAGAGAGAGAGAGGTGGGGGGAGAGGAGAGGGGGAGAGGAGGGGGGAGAGGAGGGGAGAGGAGAGAGAGGAGGGGGGAAGAGGAAAGGGGGTGAGAGGAGAGGGGGGGAGGAGAGGGGGAGAGGAGAGGGGGGGAGAGGAGAAGGGGGGAGGGGAGAGGAGAGTGGGGGGAAGAGGAGGGGGGAAGAGGAGGGGGGGAGAGGAGGGGGGGAAAGGAGGGGGGGAGAGGAGGGGGGACATTTGTTCAGTCATTCAGAGCTCAGACCTCCATGTTGTAGAGACTGATTGAGGCACACCACTTGCAGAGACTGATTGAGGCACACCACTTGCAGAGACTGATTGAGGCACACCACTTCCTGGTTTTATAGTCGCTCCCCCTCCCTCCAGCGGGGGCAGCAGAGAGAATGGGAAATTTTGTAAAATCATTAATATCTCTGTCATTTTTCATTGACGGGAAAAATCCTCGGCACACATATGGCGGAGGGGGGCTCTGAGCAAGGTGGCCAAAAATGATGGCCGTAGGTGGCGGCGTTCTCTCGGAAATCGCAGCACAGAATGCCAAAACCGGTCAAGAACAGACTTTTAGTAATATAGATAACTTCAGCACCATCCAGGATAAATCAGGCCCACATCATTGCCACCCATCCAACACTCTCTGAGTTGAAGGGTGTCATCAGAAAGGTTCTGGAGGCTATATCCGTGGCATAACCCTCCTGCAGGTGGGGTATGACAGACATTACTCCTGCAGACTGCTTGGAGCAATTGGGGCTGCAGTTGGACACACTACAGGGCATCTGGGATGTGGAGAATACAATAGACAGAGCATTTAATGAGCTGGTCACTCTGCAAGAGTGGGGATGGGTGTCCACCAGTAAAGGTAGGCAGGTGGTTCAGGGGTCCCCTGTGGTCATTGAGTTATACTGTGCAGAAACAGGCCATTTTGCCCAAATTCCACCGAGTCAAAGGAATGTTTAATTGTCACATATCCCCCAACAACCCATCTAATCTCTCCATTAAACAAGCTTTCCAATCCTGGTGACATCCGTGTGAATCTGATCTACACCCTCTCTAGCTTAATCACATCATTCCTAGTTTGGTGACTAGAACTTTATGCAACACTCTAAGTGCAGCTTACCAATAATTTGTACAACTATTACATGATATCCTAACTTCTCTACTCAATGCCTTGGCCATTGACGGCAAGCGTACCATACACTTTTTTCGCCACTCTGCAACTTATTTCATGTTGGATACCTTGGGGGAGATAACCTGCCAGGGCAAAAACAGCAGCAACAGCCCAGTTTGTGGCAGCATGGTAGGTGTTGCTATACAGGACGGTACAGGAGAGAGCGTGAGAATAGATTCTATAGTAATAGTGAAAGGGAGACAGATAGGCGTCTCTATGGCTGCAAAACAGCTTCCAATGGAGTTTTGCCTCAATGGTGTTAGAGTCAGGATGTCTCAATGTGGCTGCAGGACAATTCGAAGGGGGAGAGTGAACAGCTAGAAGTTGTAATACATGTAGGTACCAATGGCAAAGGTACAAGGAGAGATGAGGTCCTGCTATGATTTTAAGGAGTGACATAACCGCTTAATGAGCAGAACCTCAAAGGCATGGAATACCTGAATTGCAGCTTTTGAGGTTCTGAGCTGGTGTGTGTAGGAATGGAAGGGCACATCAGCTGAAGGGATGATGCAACAAGATGGGCTTTGGGTTCCTGGATCATTGGGACCCTTTCTGGAGAATGTGGGACCAGTTGCACCTTAACCAGAATGGGACCAGTATCCATGCTGGGTGGCTTGAAGCACTGTTGGGGAAGGTTAAACTGTGCTGCCAGAGGACAGATGGAGAGGTGCAACTACCTAGAGAAGATTAAATTGATAAGTCCTCTCGGCAGAAGAAGCCAGTAAGTACACATCAAAAGATTACGATCCATAGGATCCTGGACAAGTTGGTTCAGTCAGAGGAGATAGTGATGGTAGGGGTTGTTTAGTGATTGGAGCGAATGATTTGTGCTGCTCCACAGGCATCAGTGCTGGGACCATTGCTGTTGGGAATATATACATTATGAATGACTTGGATGTGGATATGGGAGGCATGATCAGTAACTGTTAGTGTCAGCAAGATTGGCAGAGTTGTTTATGGTGTGGAAGGTAGTCATAGGCGGCAAGGTGGGGCAGCAGTAGAGTTACTGCCTTACAACGCTTGCAGCGCCAGAGACCCGGGTTCGATCCCGACTACGGGTGCTGTCTGTACGGAGTTTGTACGTTCTCCCCGTCACCGCGTGGGTTTTCTCAGAGATCTTCGGTTTCATCCCACACTCCAAAGAAGTACAGGTATGTTGGCTTGGTAAATGTAAAAATTGTCCCTAGTGTGTAGGATGGTGTTAATGTGTGGGGATCGCTGGTCGGCGCGGACCCGGTGGGACAAAGGGCCTGTGAGTAATGAGGCTATGTGAATGCATATATCTTAGCAAATAATGCGGGACAGAGGGACCATGGAGTAAAAGTCCATAAGATCCTTGAAGATGGCAGGACAGTAGATGACATAGGCATGAAGCATATGGGATACTGGCTTCATTAGCCAGGCCTTTGAATACAGAAGTAGGGAGGCTATGCTCCAACCTTATAAAATCTTGGTTGGACCTCGGCTGAAATAGTTCTGGTCACCATAATTTCAGATGAATGTGGTAGCACTGGAAGGGTGTAGAGGTTCACCTGGATGTTGTCTGGGATGGAGTCTTTCAGTTATGAAGAGAGAATGGAGAGCCTAGGTCTGTTCTGCCTGGAGCAGCGGAGATGATTGAGGTACATAAAAGCATGAGGTATGTACATAGGATAGATTGCAAGAAAATCTTCCCCTTTCAGAGGTAGATAAAATGAGAGGACATGGACAGAACCATACAGCATGGAAACAGTCCCCTCGGCCCATGCCAAACAAGATGCTATGTCTAAGCTCGTCCCATTTGCCTGGATTTGGCCCAAATCCTTCTAAACCTTTCCTAACCATCTAAGATTCTTTCTTATGCTGCTATAGTACCTGCCTTAACTGCCTATATATATTTATGGCGTTCAGTGTTATCAATTCAAAAAATCATGCAGAAAATGTTGTCCTTCAGGATTTCATTAAATGTTGCCCCTCTTACCTTAAACCTACATCGTCTGATTCTTGATTTCCCTAACCTGGGTAAAAGACTCTGTGCATTCATCCTATTTATTCCACTTTACGCTAAAGAGAAGGGATTAATCGGGGAATCTGAGGGAGAACCTGAGAGAATCATGAGAGTGGTGAGTACCTGGAATACAATGCTGGAGAAAGGGGTGGGTAATTGATAGCATTTAAGAAGTATTGGAATGAGCATGAGTTAAGTTGGCATAAAGAGCTATAGAGGGCTATGGGCCAAATGCTAAGTGACGATGGGTGCCGACAGGTTGGCAAGGATGAGTTGGGCCAAATGACGTTTCCATGTTGTATGATTTTTTTTGGCTTGATGGTACTAAGAGTCATAAATGTAGTGTTAAATATCTCAAATTACATATGAAGATAGATACAAAATGCTGGAGTAACTCAGCTGGGTAGGCAGCATCTCTGGAGAGAAGGAATGGGTGACATTTCGGGTCAAGACCCTTCTCCAGACTGATGTCAGGGGAGAGGGAGATACATAGATAAGGAAGTGTAAGGCATGAAAATAGGACAAAGGGAGTGTAGATTAAGGAAAATGCCAGAATAGATTGTTAACTGGGAGAAGTTAACAACAAAGCAAACAGATAAAATGTAGTCGGAGACTGTAAGACTGGTCGGAGAACTGAGAAGGGGGAGGGATGGAGAGAGAGGGGGAAAGCAAGGGTTACTTGAATTTAAAGAAGTCAATGTTCATACTGGTGAGGTGTAAGCTGCCCAAGCGAAATATGAGGTGCTGTTCCTCCAAATTCTGTCTTGGGCATCACTCTGACAATGGAGGAGGCCCAGGACAAAAAAGTCAATGTGGGAATGGGAGGGGGAGTTAAAATGTTTAGTAACCGGGAGATCAGGTAGGTTTAGGCAGACTAAGCGGAGGTGTTCAGCGAAACGATCGCCGAGCCTGCGCTTGGTCTCACCAATTACATATTACAAATTACATACGTTGTACTGCCCCGAAAGCCAGGACTTCTATTATCTAAAAGGACAAGGACTGCAAAAGCATGATAATATCATCACCCTGGCAGTTTTCCTCCAAGGTACGCACGATCCTGACTTGGAAATGTATTGTTCAAACTTCAACATCACACAGACTAAAATCTGAGATTCTGTCCGCAACCATTACGTGGGACTATCTTCACCTGAAAGACTGCAGCAGTTCAAGACACTGAATCACCACCCTCTCAAGGGCAATTAGTGATGGGCGATAAATGCTGCTCCTGCCAGAGAGGCTCATATTAAAAAAAAGAACAAATGAGAGCTATCACCGAATTGTTTCTGGATTTATGCAAAGTAATCCATTGATCACAATGTGATCCCCGAGCTTTCAGTATCAATTATCATTTTGTTGCTATCTCATCAAACCATGCCCTAAAATCATGTAATTATTGTGTTGTAGCTCTCAATTCATCATCAGCTGCCTGATTGTTGAGTTCACTCTTTATTTCATTACAATATGTGTGAGACTTAATTATCACGATGCTTGCCTAGCTATATTAAGTATAATTATTACACCAACACATCTACACATAATGAATTGAATCCTCTAAAATTTCACAAGGTCCTTCACGGAAATTATATTAAAAAATCACTGAGCCAAATAGGGAGAAATTAAGTGTAAGAAGGAACTGCTGATGCTGGTTTAAACCGAAGATAGACACAAAAAGCTGGAGTAACTCAGTGGGACAGGCAGCATCTGTGGAGAGAAGGAATGGGTGACGTTTCGGGTCAAGACCTTTCTTCAGTCTGAAGAAGGGTCTCGTCCCGAAACGTCACCGATTTCTTCTCTCCAGAGATGCTGCCTGTCCCACTGAGTTACTCCAGCTATTTGTGTCTATCTTAGGGAGGTTAAAGCAGGTTGCCATAAGTTTGCACAATAAGATACGTTTGAAGGCATGTCTTAATGGTGGAGATACAGCTGGATATGTACTCAATTCCTGAGCCAAGACAGTTTTCTGACTGGTTGCATCATGGTATGGCAATTCCTATGCACAGGAATACAGGAGGCTGGTGACCTCAATCCCACCAAACATGGGCACAGCCCTTCCCACCATTGAAAGCATCCACATCAGGCACTGCCTCATGAAGGTGGCATTTATCATCAAGGATCCCCACCATTCGGGTCATGCCCTCTTCTCACTGCTACTATCGGCCACAGGTACAGGAAGTCCCGCACCACCAGGTTCAGGAACAGCTACTTTCCTACAACCATTAAGTTCTTGAACGGACCTACACAATCCTAATCCTGTCTTTGCTAATTAAAGTATGGCCCACCTCATGCACTGCCATAGACTTATGTTCAAATTGTGTTTGTTTCTTTTCACTGCCTTGTAGAATTTGTGTTATTTAGGTATAATTTATTCCTTGTGCGTTGTCTTAATTTATGTAACTGTGATGCTGCTGCAAGCAAAATTTTCATAGTACTCGAACTTCAAATAGAGTTAGGTGGGGGAGTGGGAGTCAGAGACTGGAGGTGATGTGGATACTGAGTAAGATAAAGAAATTGGACAGATTGAACCACTTAGCGGGAAGGGAGGTGGAAAGTGGAGACAGAGGCTGGAAGTCGATACTGTAAGTGGAATCAGATGATGATGGGAAGTAGGAACCAGATGAGAGGAGGATAGGTAGGGACGGTCAGGAGAGAGGAAACTTAGGTCGAATGGCGTTGGTGATGGACAGAATTAAATAGGAAAAATGAACAAAAGGAGAGAGACCATGGGTGGACTAGTGAGAGTGGGAAAGAAACACAGGAGGTGCGAGTTATGTGAAATAGGAAAATTAATTATCCATGGCATCGTTTAGGTTATAATGTATTTGTAACATGTCCTCTCTGTGGCTGGGGGAAGGCCAAGCACTGACAATTTGGGATGGAAATGGGAAAGGGAGATGCTCCACTGATGTTGTCTGTTGTAACAATTTAGATGAGAATGTAGTTGGAACAGTTAGTCCACTTGTGGATGACACCAACATTGGTGATCTAGTGGGCAGTGAAGAAGGTTATTTAAGGTTACAACAGGATTTAGAACAACTGGGAAAGTGGGCCAAGGAATAGCAGATGGGATTTATGCAAATTCTTGGCCAAATGCAAAGATTTGCAATTTCAGATGGGAAGTATGTTTCGCAGACATTTGAGGGGTCACTTGATAATATCATGTATACACACACTATACATGATAATAAATATACATTCTACTAATCTATAAACAGGGATAATTCATATATGGCTAACTAAGGAAATTAAGGAAGGTGGCGAATTTGAGGAAAAGGGTATACAAACCTGGGATGGGTGTATTAGGTCACAGAGTGTTCTACAACACAGAACAGAACCTTTGGCCCAACGTCCATGCCGGCAAAGATGCCGACCAAAACTAGTCCCATTTGCCTCCATTTGCCCTATATCCCTCTCGATCTGTGTATGTGTCCAAATTCTTTAAAATGCTGTATTTGCACCCACATCCACCACTTCCTCAGGCAGCTTATTCGACCACTGTGTAAAAATGTTGCCCCTCAAATTATTTTTAAATGTTTCCCCTCTCACCTTAAACCTATGCCCTCTATTTGTTGACTCCCTAGCCTGGAAAAATGCCTGTGACCATTTACTTACTTATTCCCCACGATTTTATACACATTATATAAGTCTCAGTCTCCTATACTCCAGCCTCTGCCCTGAACTCTGAGGGCTGCCTTCTCTGGCCAGTATATCAACTGGCCTGACCTCTTGTGAAGGAAGAGCCTTTGTAATGTAGGATTCCAAGGGGATGACTATGCCAAGGTTTAACAAGGCTTATGGAGTGACATTGGCAGGCCTGAAATTGATACCCACACTGATTCTGGTCATAGAGTGGCAAAAAAAACCAGGCCCTTAAGTCTACCACATCCATGCAGACCATTTTGCATATCTACAGTGGTTGGCTGTCCGACTTCAGTATCAGGTTACTGAAGAGGTGTGGAGTCACAAAAGGCTGGTTTATGGGGGTACTGTAGATTTTGATTATCTGATGCAATGAATCAGATGGAACGTTGCAAGAGTCCACTCTTTGCTAATTGATCATCAGAGCAACCACTATGTTTTAAAAAATAATATTATTCAATCCCTGAATTAAAATTCTCCATCTGCCATGCTGAGTTTGGAACTCATCCCTTGGGATTTATAGCTTGGGTCCTACTTTAGTGATTTAATCTCTCCACTACTAACCCCTGTGGCCCATTAACTCTCACATGGAGCAACCCGTTACATCTGCTCCTCCAAGTGTGGGAAATAAAAATAAAGCTGCATTTATGTATCACCGTTAATCCCCAAGCACATCCTTGTCAATGATGCGAGCTCCAGGTCCTGTCACTGTGACAGGAAATCTGGCAGCTCATTTACTCCCACAACACCAATGTGGTGATGAGTGGATAATGTCTTTGTGACACTGACTGTGATTTGAAAGCCTCATGCGAGAGACTTTGGTGCTGTCAGTGCTGCGTTTTCACAAGTAGCTGCTTTTCAGCTGGCATGTTAAACTGGAGCTTCCTCTCCTCTCCTCTCACACTGAGAGCAACTGGGAAAGAGCAGCAGCCTCTTTGTGTTCACACCAGCAGCTACACGAAAAAATATTAAAATATCAAATCAGGACCTATCTCCTTGGGGGAAACTGGGAAAAAACTGCAGACGCTGGAAATCTGAAACAAAAAGAGAAAATTCAACCTGGAACTTTAACTCCATAGATGCTGCCTGACCTGCTGAGTGTTTCCAGCACAGCCTGCATTGTCTTCCTGGGGGGAACAGACTGGTAATCTGTATTGCTACCCACAGACAAGGTGGTTGCGATGCTTCACCACGTTATATGATGAAATTGCAGCACAATTCTTCCCTTTTCATTCTTTCACTCTGCAAATCTGCAGCACAGTGCAGACACCTCATTCCGTCCACTTGCTCATACTAGCTCTTTGAAAAAGCCTTCCAGCTCAGTCCCTCTCCCACTCGCCCGACACACCTATGTATGTTGTTGTCTGTTCAGTCTCGCTGTCTGGTGTACGCTCTCTGCTGGTGCATTGTCTGGACTCTCCTCGCCTGATGCACACTCTCCCCGCCGGTGCACTAACTGGGTCTGGTACACTCTCCCTGCTGGCGCACTAAGTAGGTCTAGGACACTCTCCGTCAGATGCACTCTCTCCACCTGGTGCCCTGTCCGAGTCTGATTTGCTCTGCTGGCCTGGTGTGCTCCAGTGTACTCTCCATGTCTGCTGGTATGATATCTCAGTCAGATGGGCTATGTTGGTCTGGTGCTTCCTCCCATGTGTAGTCCTCCCATCTGTTGTGTCCCGCTGGTCTGGTGCCAACGCATATGGGAGCTCTGGGTCCCTCCACAAGTTGGCACTTCCTCCTCACTTTCGCTGGTTCCCTGTGGTGTAATCGGTGAGCGCGGTCACCCCACCAGAGCAAGCCCAGCCGAGTGGCCGCTGCTGGACCCTGCATGGGGTGTCGAGAGGGCAGGTGGCTCGGGAAGCAGGGAACTGAGCAGCCAGCATCTGCCTCTGGTTTATCCCGCCTCACAGCCAACTGTGGCGCCGCTCTGAACCAACAGCCTGAAATCTCTCTGGAGTGGAGCGAGCCCGGGTTGTGGCAACGCCCCCCCCCCCCCCCCCCCCCCCTCCCCCTCTACCCCTCCCCCACCCCCTCTACCCTTCCCCACCCCCCCCCCCTCTAGCATCCCTCCCCCTCTACCCCTCCTCACCCCCTCTACCCCTCCCCACCCCCTCTACCCCTCCCCACCCCCTCTACCCCTCCCCACCGAGCTCTGACAAGGTGCCGCCGGTGGAAGCCCCCGTGGATGCTGATGGATTGTTGGGGCAGCTTAACACAACACGGACAAACACCAAGCCGCAGAGAGAGAGAGACCGGGGGGGGGGGGGGGTGCAGGTCGAGAGGGGGGGATACCCGGGGAGGAGGTCAGGGCAAAGATTAAGGCGGTGCCTCAGGATCGAGGGGGTCGGGACCAGTCCAGGCCGACATAGCACTGTCGCTACAACATGCCCTTCGTTGATCAATGGATAGAGGGGGATTCTCCACAATAACAAGCAAGGTGTGCAGAATAGAAAGAAAGCCAACACACAGCAGCACACCGGGCCTGTCTGAACCTTGTCTTGAAAGGACCCTGTTTCCTTCCCCTTCATGTGCCGTCTGCATTAACAAAAGACCAACTGTTACAATCGACAACAGCCTGTGTTGTTTGTGAGAGTCAACAGGGAGCACCGGGGAGAGATCATCTATAACTTCAGCTGCTCGCTACGGGGTAGACTCTTGGATCGAAGGTAGAGGTTGCGGAAATAGTGGGGGTGCAGCGAACATGAACAAGGACATCAGGCAGGGGCTCCCGACAGGGAGGGGTGGAGAAGGGAAAGGGGGGAGGAGGTGACAGAGGGTTCAGGACGAGAAAAGGGAGAGGAAAATACAGAGAATGCAGAAGGAGAGAGGAAAAGAGGCGCTGAGAGTTTGGTCCCAACCGAACACCCTCTGTAGGTTTCCGTCTCTCTCCCGGGCAGTACTGGCACATGAAGCAAGTTGTGGTGGTGAGCGGGGCAGGGGTGCAGAGGGAGGGAGAGGAGGTTGAGTGAGAATGGGGGATAATGGGGCGGTGGGAGAAGGAGGTCACACATGCTGTCCTACAGTTCTCCACTTGCCAACCCAAACATTTTGTGAACAGCCACAGCGCCGAGCTGGTTGTTAAATACGGATGGTGCCGTTCTACCCTCAGATCTGGGGGTGGGGGGGTTCTGGGTTTAGAGAGGGGCTGACACCGCTTACACCCCTGGATCCATCCCTGGCAGCCTGGCTACACGTCGTGGTCACTGCACACGGGACAGGCATAAACATATTAAATTCCCATCAATGGGAATAATGGGACAGCGACAGCGATTTGAGCGGATGGTGCAGGGCTACCACCTGTGCTCCGTGATACAGCGAGAGTCCTGGCTGCCGGCGAGCGCCTGCCTCTTACCTGGGTGTCTCGGGGTGAGTGGAGTCCCGGCGTGGCTCGGTGTGCCGCCCAGGTGTGGGTGAGGCGGGCAAGCGTTGACCAGTGGTGCCGGGCGAGGAAGCGCTGTCCCGCTGACGCGCTGGCTGCTCGGTGAGTGGATGCGGCAGAGGCGGGGCGCCGGCAGCGGGCGGGCGGGGAGAGAGACTGCGAACAACAACGGGGGGTGGGTGGACGGAATCAGCGACAGAACTGCCCCACTCAGCAGCTGGCAACACAGAGCGGAGAGGTGTGCACCTGGCACTGGTCCGCCCGTGTGCGGGACCGATCACCTCTCAATCCGAGTGTGGGCGAACAGTACACACAGCTCTGTCTGCACACGATGCGCGTAAAACAACACAGCTTCTGCATATTTTAATTCTGGCTTTATGTGTAGTTAGTGTTGCACCCTTTTCTTATTCAACCAACAGACGTGGGCTTCGCAGACTGCACCAGTATTTAATTGCCCATAGATTACCCAAAATGCTGGACTAACTCAGCGGGACAGGCAGCATCTCTGAAGAGAAGGAATGGGTGACGTTTCGAGCTGAAGAAGGATCTCGACCCGAAACATCACCCATTCCTTCTCTCCAGGGATGCTGCCTGTCGTGCTGAGTTACTCCAGCTTTGTGTGTCTATCTTCATATATCTGGTTATGTGTATATTTTCATGCAACATGGAGGAGGTCATTCAATCCATTTTTTGCCTGGTCACAGAGCAATCCTATTCCCTATGACCTTTTCCCTGTAACCTGTTCTCCCCACATTCTCATCAATTTCTCCTCAGATTCTACCGCTGCACTAAAAATCAGGGACAATTTACAACAGCTAATTCACTGACCAACTTGGAAATCTTTGGGACGTGGGAGGAAACAGGAGCACTCATGGGAATCCCACACGATCATAGGGAGAACATGGCAACTACACGCAGATAGGGGTCAGATTGAAGCTGGGTCTCTGGCATGGTCCTACTGTCGTTATATAGAATGCATAGAAATATTGATTCTACATGTAGAAAGCATGGAGGATGTGTTCATGTAAAGCAATTCAAGGATGTGGTAATATTGGATTGTGCCCATATCATTGGTTATATACATGCATGGTGCAAGAGGTAAATCAGATATAAAATGGAAATATAAAAAATTATAAAGCATAGATATAGTCGATAATCAGAGATGTTTTCCCAGGTTGGAAGACGAGAAGGGTTTAGGGGGGAGGTGGGAGTGGGGTTGATTGTGGGAAACTCTATCCCAAGCAATTTCCCAGTCATTATGAGAGCCAATTCTAGCACTTGGAGAACTTTACATACTCACCAATATCATCATGCCCACTGCAGGTAATACCACTTGTGCAGTCAATATCACCGCATGTCCACATTGTGTTGCTGACTATAGTTGGTGTTGTAATATGTATAGTCAGATGTAGCAACACAAATATAGTTATGGTGCATCTGCACGCCAATATTTCTATCAAGTATCTTCTCAACCTCTCGTGCTCAAGAGGAAACTATCTAAGTTCATCCAACCATGAGCGTGGATCCTAAAATCCCTCTGTACAACATTACTATTCAGGGTCTTGCCATTAACTGTATACTTTCCCTTACATTCAACCTCCCAAAGTTCAACACCGACATCTACATTCATGTACAAGTTGTTTATATACAGTATAACGCAAAGAACAGAAGTCCTCGTTCAGACCCCTGTGGAAAACCACTGTTCACAGACTTCCAACCCGAATAACACTTTTCCACAGCTACCCTCCGTCTTCTATGGCCAAGCCAGTTCCGAATCCAAAGTACCAAGTCATCAAGGGTCCAATGCATCTAATCTTCTGAATTAGCCTACCATGTGAGAATTTATCAAATGCCTTACTAAATTCTATGTAGATAACATCCATTGCCGTACTCATTGCCATTAATCAGCTTCATCACCTCAAAACATTCAACAAGTTTGTAAGACATGACTTGCTGTGGACAAAGCAATGCTGGCTTTCCTTAATTATCCCATTCTCTCCTAAAGTTGAGTAAGATTCCAAATGAAATTTAAAAAAAAATTATTATGCCGAGGCAGGGATACCAGTTAGACACAGAGTTAAGGCTGTCGGACACTGTCTCCTCAAACGCTCCTGAGACATAAAGAGCACAATTTATATGCAGAGTAAATGTCCTTCAAGACGGTCCAATCACACACTCCTGGGTCAGCTACAATCTTAATCTTCTGGATTAGCCTACCATGTGGGACTTTATCAAATGCCTACTAAAATCTATGAAGATACTGTCTACACTCTACAATGTCCTGTAACACATTCCTGGGACAAGGACATTGGTTAGATGCATAGTGAAGCGCAGCGGTAAAGTTGCTGCCTTACGGCGAATGCAGCGCCGGAGACCCGGGATCAGTCCCGACTATGGGTGCTGTCTGTACGGAGTTTGTGCGTTCTCCCCGTGACCTGCATGGGGTTTCTCTGAGATCTATGGTTTCCTCCCACACTCCAAAGACGTACAGGTTTGTTGGTTAATTGACTTGGTAAATGTAAAAAAGTGTTAATGTGCGGGGATCGCTGGTCGGCTTGGACCCGGTGGGCTGAAGGGCCAATTTCCGCGCTGTATCTCTAAACTAAACTAAACTGCAGATGCTGGTTTAAATCGAAGGTAGATACAAACTGCTGGAGTAACTCAGCAGGACAGGCAGCATCTCTGGAGAGTGAAGGAGACTGAAGAAGGGTCTCGACCCGAAACGTCACGCATTCCTTCTCTCCAGAGATGCTGCCTGTCCCGCTGAGTTACTCCAGCAGTTTGTGTCTACCTCCTGAATATCTCTGCTGGCTTCACATTCTAATATTGCTTCAAGACTTTCCCCATGTCCTGTCTGCAGCATTTGAAGCTGGTAGACTCATCATCATCTCAACCCAGCAATAATATATTAAATAATTCTCGCACATGGTACACTTCTATGATCCACACCCTTCCCCGATATATAGTTTACCCTCGGGTATTTCCACTTGAACTCGACCTAGAAACCTGCAACCCATACTCCGTAACCCATATTTTGTGACCGAAAACAGTCAAAAGTCTAGACGACTCTTGACTCTTAGATACATAGACAATAGGTACAGAGGTAGGCCATTCGGCCCTATGAGCCAGCACCGCCATTCAATGTGATCATGGCTAATCATCCACAATCAGTACCTCGTTCTTGCCTTCTCCCCGTATTCCTTGATACCACTAGCCCCAAGAGCTCTATCTAACTCTCTTTTGAATGCATCCAGTAAATCAGCGTGATGCAGAGAATTCCACAAATTCACAACTCTCTGTATGAAAACGTTTTTCCTCATCTAAATGGTCTACCCCTACTCTGGCCCCTGGTTCTGGACTCCCCCAACATCGCGAACATGTTTCTTACATCTAGCATGCCCAATCCCTTAATAATTGTATATGTTTCTATAAGATTCCTCTCATCCTTCTAAATTCCAGTGTATACAAGCCCAGTCGCTCCATTCTTTCATCATATGACAGTCCCGCCATCCCAGGAATTAACCTCGTGAACCTACGCTGCACTCCCTCAATAGCAAGAATGTCCTTCCTCAAATTGGAAGACCAAAACTGCCCAGGTGTGGTCTCAGCAGGGCCCTGTACAACTGCAGAAGGACCACTTTGCTCCTATTCTCAACTCTTGTCGTTATGAAGGCCAACATCCCATTAGGTTTCTTCACTGCCTGCTGTACCTGCATGCTTACTTTCAGTGACTGATGTACAAGGACACCAAGGTCTCGTTGTATTTCCTCTTTTCCTAATCAGGCCCTGGGGATTTATCAGCCTTCAGTCCCATCAGTCCACCCAACACCATTCATGACTAATGTGAATGTCCTTCAGTTCCTCCGTCATCCTAGTTCCTCTGTTCCCTACTATATATGGGAGATTGTTTGTGTCTTCCTTAGTTAAGACAGAACCAAAGTACCTGTTCAACTTGTCTGCCTTTTCATTGTTCCCCATCATAAATTCACCTGTTTTTGTCTTCAAGGGTACCACATATGTCTTAACTAATTTTTTCCTCTTCACATACCAAAAGATGCTTTCACTATCCTTTATTTTCTTGGCTAGCTTACCTTCGTACTTCATATTTTCTCCCCATATTGCCTTTTTAGTTACATTCTGTTAAAACGTTTCCCAATCCTCTGGCTTCCTGCTCATCTTTGCTATGTTATACGTCTTCTCTATTGTTTTATACTGTCCTTGACTTCCCTTGTCAGCCACAGTTGCCTCTTACTCCCCTTAGAATCTTTCCTCCTCTTTGGAATGAAATGATCTTGAATCTTCTGGATTATTCCCAGAAATACCAGTCATTGCTGTTCTACCGTCCTCCGTGCTAGGGTCCCATTCCAGTCAACTTTGACCAGCTCCTCTCTCATGCCTCCATAGTCCCCTTTGTTCAACTGCAATACTAACACCTCCGATTTTACCTTCTCCCTCCTAAATGCAGATTAAGACATCATATTATGATCACTACCTTCTAATGGTTCCTTTACCTTGAGTACCCTTATCAAATCCAGTTCATTACACAACACCATATCCAGAATTGCCTTCCCCCTGGTAGGCTCCAGTACAAGCTGCTCTAAGAATCCATCTTGGAGGCACTCTGCAAACTTCCTTTCTTGAGGTCCAGTACCAACCTGATTTTCTCAGTCTACCTACATGTTAAAATCTCCCGTAACCACCATAGCATTACCTTTGTTACGTATCAATTTTAACTCCTGATGCAACTTGCACCCTATCTCCAGGCTACTGTTTGGGAGCCTGTAGATAACGCCCATTAGGGTCTTTTTACCTTACAATTTCTCAGTTGTATCCACAATTACTCTACATCTTCTGATTCTATGTCACCCTTGACAAGCGATTGAATTTCATTCCTTACCAACAGAGCCACCCCACCCGCTTGGCCCACCTGTCTGTCTTTTTGATAGGACGTGTACTCCTGAATATTCAGTTCCCAGCTCTGATCCTCTTGCAGCCACGTCTCTGTAATTCCCACAACATCATACTTACCAATCTCTAACTGAGCCTCAAGATCATCCACTTTATTTCTTGCTAGACCAACTTGTCACACGGGAGGCCTGGTCCCCCAACGAAACCCGTTCCCCAACGCAATATTGCACCACTAACCCGTAACCCCCACGGGAGGCGTGGTCCCCCAACTCAATCCATTGACGAATGTAAGATTCCACCACTCCCCTGCCTCCCCAGCCTTGACTTTAAAATAAAATCCAATTGCACTTCCCCAATTGCAATACCAATTCACCCTCCCCCTCCTATCTTGCCAGGAGCTGAAGTAAGTGTTGTATGATGGCAACATTGTTGCAAATGTTGGGTGGAGGACTGTGATATCCCATTTAGGTGAAAAGTTGGTGGAAGCACAGAGTGTTCCTGTATTGCAACTTTGTATCGAAGTTTGTTGTAGGGTGGCAGGAAGTATTTTAACAATAAAAATCTTGTTTAAGTTGGCTTTTTTAAACCTTTAAGTATCAATAACGTGAAATCTAACATAAAATCTGAAGGAAAGTTGATTAGACCGACGACGGGAAAAAGCTGAGTAAGATTCTGCAAAAACCTAAGTGCTATCGTGTACCGTTTTGGCAAAAATACAATCACACAGACAGACACACACACACATAGAAATAAGATGAAACTTTTAATAGTACATAGATACTTGAATGTCTGTTGGCTGTATACTGTTGCTGCTTGCAAAATTAAAGAACAGTGGTAGAACAACTAACTATCACTCTTTCCTTTCAGCAGACATGACTTATTGCAGCATCTGGTACAGCAATATATAAAAGGCTTCCATTAGTTCTTAGAAGTACACTCACATTTTACTTTCTTTATTTTAGCAGTCCCACCTCCCCTTACGACAGTATCCTCTCCATATCAGGAGTTCACCCTGCACAAAACTAGGCATGAAAAGGTACAGCTGTACAAGACTGCACTTGGAGTGCTGTGCAGTTGCTTTGTAACTGGAAGGATGTAATCTCGCTAAAGAGGGTGCAGAAAAGTTTCACGAGGATGTTACCAGAAATTGAGGTATTGAGATATGAGAAGAGACTGGATAGACTAGGGTTTTACTGCCTGGATTAACTTGTACACCTAAATAAATCACATACTAGATAAGGTGGACAGTGACAGTCTTTTTCCCAGGGTAGAGAGAGTCTAAAACTAGAGGACATTGGGATAAGATGAGAGGGAAAATGTTTAAAGGGGATCTGAAGGCAAGATGTTTCCTCAGAGGTTGATGGGTATAAGGACGGAGCTGCCAGAGGAGATGGCAGAGGCAGGTACTATGTTTTATTCAAACGGGTTCATTAACAGGAAACGCTCAGCTGGCATATTGGTCAGCATGAACAAGATGGGCAGAAGGGCCTGTTTCTGTGTTGTATAACTATGACTATGTACAATTTGGAACTGTGTTATAATGGGGTGCCTATTTGGGAAATTATGTGATATTATGATCCTTTATGAATTCCTCCATTTTTCTGATATTGCTCATTAACTGAACAGCCGTTTGAAGCCGTGACAGGTTCATCGACAATTTGCCCAATTCCACCTCCTGCCTCTTATATTAATTTGAAAAGCAGACGGTGTATTACCTGGGGAGATGACACCTGGCGGAAATTATTGAAGTATTTTGTATTGTCCAGCTGCGTCGATATATAGTTGCAATAGATTTCATTTTTCATTGATTCATTCCAGACCATCACCAGTAAAAGAATAAATCTGTCCTTGCTGTCGATTTTACCAATGGGTATTGTGTGCAGTTTTCCTTGCTCCATTGAAAGGAGAATGTGGAGGCTTTGAAGACAATGCAGAAGAGGTTTACCAGGACACTGTTTTAGCAGAACAGCTAGGAAAATGGATGAAGTCCCACAGTAAATATAGGGATGTGGAAAAGAGGTTATAAAACAGGGTTTAAAGGTGGTAACCTCTGGATTACTCCTGGTGTCACGTGTTAATGTAGGCAGGTATGATGAATATGTGGCTGAGGAGCCAGCTGAGGAGACAGGGGTTCACGCTTCTAGATTATTGGGATCTCTTCTGGGCTGAGGTGACTTGTACAAGAGGGATGGGTTGCACCTGAACTGGATGGGGAACAATAGATTGGCAGGTGGGAGGATCCCAGAGCAGAAAGGTGGTAGATAAGAAATTGGGGCAAATACTGTAGTCAAGAGATTAAGATTAGCAGACTGGACAGTCTGGTACAATGTAAAGAGAGTGGATAGACCAATGGTTTCAACTATATTTATTTCAATGCTAGGCACCACCCTTTGTGTGGAAAAAATTGGCCCTTCAGAACCCTTTTAAATCTTTCCCTCTAACGTTAAACTTACACCCTCCAGTTTTTTTTTTACTCCCCTACACCTGTGGAAAAGACTGGCTATTCACCTTATCTATGTCCCTCATGATTTTATATCCCTCTGTAAGTTCACCCCTCAGCCTCCAATGCTCCAGGGGACAAAAATCCCAATCTATCCAATCTCTCCTTATAGCTCAAACCTCCCAGTACTACCTTCGTAAATCTTTTCCAACCTTTTCCAGTTTAATGACTTCCTTTCTACAGCAGGGAAACCAGAACTGTGCATATTATTCCAAATGCAGCCTTACCAACATCCTGTACAACTGTAACATGATGTGCAAACAAACCTCTCTACTTAGTAACATTGCAAACACTTTCTTCACCATCCTATCTACCTGCCCCCATCTTCATGGAACTATGTACCTGCACCCTTAAGGGCCTGTCCAACTTTCACCACCTAATTCACGACCTCTGCCGAGTTTGCCCTTGACTCATACTCGCAGCATGGTCGTCACAAGGTCATAGGAGAATATTAATTTATTCTCTAATCAAGTCATCCTCGAACTTTATCCAGATAGTTTCCTTTGAAGATTGAATAAACCAGTGAACAAAATCGAGCTCTTTCAACCAACAAAAACCTTGACAGGCAACATCAAATGCACTATTGGAGTGGCATAATCACACCACAGAGCAGCAGATTTATGGTTCTGAGAATATACACCGACCTGTGCTTCATGGATCCATTGTTGGATGCTGGGTGTTACTGCACAATGGGTGCTACTGCATGATGCTAGAAGAGGACAGATCACAATACTCCTGTGATGGTTCTCAAATTCATTTGAATACATTAATCCAGGAATAAATAGAATCAGTCCGAGTGTGCATACCACAAGATGACAAGATGACCCACCTCCAGTTTAAATTCCATTTGGAATATTTTGGAGGACCAAGAAACCAAGAACCAAGAGGTCGTAGGTAGGTCGTAGCAGGTCATAGCAGGTCGTGATGTTAGTCGTAGGTAGTCGTGGCATCAAGTAGGACACGCCGTTTTTTTTACCCTGATGAAAAGTGTCCACGAGTAAAAAAGGTCGTGAATTCGGTCGTGAAAGTGGGACAGGCCCTTTATATGTCACTGACCAAGGTTCTGGGCTTGTGCTGCCCTGCCCACCTAACCTATTTGAGGAAAACCATCCCAACAACACATTTTGATACGTTCCGACCCCTCCATCTCCCTGAAAAATCCCCGAAACACAAACAAATAAAAATACCCAGGGTAACCGTACAAAGGACAAGCCAAAAAGAATCTGAAGGAGCAAAGCTTTCTCATTCTGAATTCTATATAAATGAACAGAGACATGGAACAGCCTCCAAAAGGGAGGGCTTGAGACATTTAATCAGTTTTTATTGTCTCATGATCTCTGCTGATCCAGCCATCAGCAACAGATAATTGGTTTTACACAGAAAGGAACTCAAGCAGAACATTCGCAGAAGCTCTCCGCACACACTGACACCTGATCATTAGCTTCCAGGCAAGTGCTTCTGGACCTGAACAGCATCGTTAACAAATCACACCACTTACATAAATCTGGGATATGGGAAAGGGGTGGACTAGCAGCCAACGTTATGGACCATCCTGGAACAAGTTCAAATCCCACTTCAGCTTCAGGGAATTTAAATCCATGTTTTAAATAGAAGAGCAAGTCTCAGAAGCAGTAAACATTAAGTTACAGATTATTGTAAAAATCCATCTGCTGCACCTTTGTACTTCAGGGAAGGACACCAGGTGCTCTTACCTTAATCAGGCGGGAGTTACAGAAGATAGACACAAAAAGCTGGAGTAACACAGCAGGACAGGCAGCATCTCTGGAGAGAAGGAATGGGTGACGTTACGGGCGATACCCTTCTTCAGACTGGTTAGGGATAAGGGAAACAAGAGATATATCCGGTGATGTTGAGAGATAAAGAACAATGAATAAAAGATATGCAAAAAAGTAACGATGATAAAGGAAACAGGCCATTATTAGCTGTTTGTTGGGTGAAACCGAGAAGCTGGTGCGACTTGGGCTGGGGAGGGATAGAGAGAAAGAGGGAATGCCGGGGCTACCTGAAGTGAGAGAAATTAATATTCATACCACTGGGCTGTAAGCTGCCCAAGTAAAATATGAAATGCTGTTCCTCCAATTTGCATTTTGCCTCACTCTGACAATGGAGGAGACCTAGGACAGAAAGGTCTGTGTGGAAATGGGAAGGAGAATTAAAATGTTTAACAACCGGGAGATCAGGTAGGTTCAGGCAGGCTGAGCGAAGGTGTTCAGTGAAACAATCGCTCAGTCTACGTTTGGTTTCCATAAGTTGGATGTATACATCCACATCTTGAACAACAGATACAGTAGATGAGGTTGGAGGAGGTGCAAGTGAACCTCTGCATATCCTGAAAGGACTGGACAGAGTGGAGTGAGGAGGTATAGGGACAGGTACCTGGGGAGGTGGTGGGTTGCGTGGGAAGGGATGAGTTAACTAGGGAGTTGCGGAGGGAACAGTCTCTGCAGAAGGCGAAAAGGGGTGGAGATGGGAAAATGTGGCTAGTGGTATAATCCCGTTGGAGGTGGCGGAAATTTCAGAGGATTATGTGTTGTATGTGACTGCTGATGAGGTGGAATGTAAGGACTAGGGGGACTCTGGCTCTGTTGCGACTAAGGAGGGGGGGAGCAAGGTGGAGCTGCGGGTACAGAGGAGACAGGAGTGAGGGCCTCATTTATGATGGGAGAGGGGAACCCCCGTTTCCTAAAGAATGAGGACATCACGGATGTCCTGGTATGGAACACCTCATCTTGGGCGCAGGTGCGGCATAAAAGGAGGAATTGGGAGTAGGAGATAGTCTTTGCAGGAGGCAGGGTGGGGAGAAGTGGAGATAGTTGTGGGAGTCAGTGGGTTTGTAATAGACGGCAGCCAATAGTCTATTTCCTGTGATAGAGACTGTGAGATTAAGAGAGGGGAGGGAGGTGTCGGAAATAGTCCAAGTAAATTTGAGTGCAGGATGGAAATTGGTGGCAAAGTTGATGAGTTCTGCATGGGTGCAGGAGGTAGCATCAATGCAGTCATCAATATAATGGAGATAAAGTTCGGGGATAGGGCCAGTGTACGCCTGGAACAGGGATTGTTCAACATACTCTACAAAGAGGCAGCGAAGGATATGTGAGGTATCTTGCACATAAGTCGGGAGAGATTGGACCAGGGGGGATAGGATGGAGTGGAGTCGAGGTACGTAGAAATCATTTCCGTGGGACAGGAGCAGGCAGAAACAATGGGTCTGCCAGAGCAGTTGTATTTATGGATTTTGGGGAAAAGGTAAAACCGGGCTGTGCGGGGCTGGGAAACTATAGGGTTGGAGGCTGCGGAAGGCAGACAGCCAGAAGTGATCAAATCAGAAATGGTGTTTGAGATTAAGGCCTGGTGCTCGTCTATGGGGTCATGGTCCAAGGATAAGTAGGAGGACGTGTCTGAGAGTTGTCGCCTGGCCTCAGCCCGGTAGGGGTCAGCGCGCCAGACTACCACGGCACCTCCCTTGTCAGCGGGTTTGATTACAATGCCGGGGTTGCTGTAGAGTGAGCGGAGGGCTGTGCGTTCAGAGGGGGTGAGGTTAGAGTAGGTTAGAGTAGTGGAAACGTTGAGACGGTTGATGTCAGGCCGGCAGTTAGAAATAAAGAGATCTAGAGAGGGTACAAAGCCGTTCTGGGGAGTCCAAGAGGAGGGAGGCGGTGGAGACGGGAGAAGGGGTCATCACTGGGTGGTGAGGACTTCCTCCCATAGAAAAAGGCACGGCGGCAGAGGCGACGGAAGAAAGGCTCTGCATTGTGGCTGACCCAGAACTCACTGAGGTGGGGGCGGAGAGCATGTGTGGATGAGTGATAGAATATGGGGAAACTGATGGGAATACAGTAGAATAAATGAAATAGTGGAAATGGGTCAGCACAGGCTCAGTGAGCAGAAGGGCCTGGTTTCATGTTGTATGACTGTCTTATCTTAACCCAATCCAGCAGATCGGATAGATGTGAAAGATCCTCAAACAACATCAAGAAAGCACATTCTCTGGTCCATTTTCCCACAGCTGTTGATTGATCTTGTCAAGCCTCTACGGTATCAGGGGGGCCAAACCTGAAACTAAGCTGATGACTTTGGGATGACCTGAATTTTTAATAAGTACTCGACCAAGTGTGACCCGTTGGGTCCCGTCCCCTCAACGCACGGAGCTGTGGAAGTGCAGCAATGCTGTCAGATAAGCCTGGGTGAGCAATTGCGGAGTAGTTTTGGTTTAGTTTATTATTATAGTCTATCCAGTGAAAATCATTTCATTACGTGAGTATATTCTAGCCATACAAAAGTACAATAGGTAATGCAAAGAGAAAAACATCAGAGTGCAAAATATAGAATTACAACATTATGATGTTATGGTTGCAGAAAAAGTACAGATAAAAAAACTGAAAGGGCCGTAATGAAGTAAGTTGGAAAATCGTGAATACACCCTTAACTTATGAGGATCATTCAGTAGCCCGATAACGTCAGGGAAGAAGCTGTTCTCGAATCTAGTAGTACATGTTTTCAAGCTTTTGTATCTCCTGCCCGAAGTGAGAGGGAGAAGTGGGGAATGTCCAGGGTGTAAATGGTCTTTGATTATGTTGGCTGCTTTTCAAAGGCAGTGTGGTGTAGATGGAGTCACTGGCGATGGAGGCTAGTTTATATGAGGAACTGGTGCATACAGTGTTTGTGTACGGAGCACACCGCAGCCATTGTGCAGCAGAGGTGGAGGAAGGAATGAATGTTCAGGATGGTAGGGATGCCTAATGTCCCAGTTCCCCAGAGTCACTCGTGCTTCTTTATAATTACATTGTGCCCCTGGGAGCAGTTACTGGATGAGATTCATGGACCGTAGGTCTCACAACAACAAATGACATCCGCAGATCAATGAGAGAAGCAGAACTGTGAACGTTGACAGGATTCAGTGTGATCACAGCAACATTCTGGTCCTCTAACGCACTCCAAAAACACAATTACTAGGCAACCAGTTGCTAGGATACAGTGTGGCTGGCCTCGCCCCCAGAGATAGTTCCCACCCTTCAACTCTCAGGAAAAAACATTTATTTTGTGTTTATTGCTGTCATGAAGCCCAATCATAATTGCTGTCTCACACCATGACATCTGGTGAGAAACTATCACCAGTCCTGCTCTGAGAACAGTTTTTACATTTTGTTCAGGCTGGAAGTGCCTGAGGAGATATTTAAACAAGGGCAGCAAGAAGTTATTACCAGAAATACCACATTAATGAAACCCGTTATTTGTACATTTTAAATTCCACTCCTTGCTGTACTTACAGATTTCCTTCATGCATTGCATGCCAATTCGTTTCACCTGACCTGACATCTCTGACACCTCTCTCACCTTTGTCAATCTCTCTATCCTCATTACAGGGAACAGACTACTGACTGACATCTTCGATAAACCCAACTCCCAGAGTTATCTTGCCTGCACTTCCTCCCACCCTGCTTCTTGCAAGGATGCTATCCCCGACTCTCAATTCCTCCATTTCCACTGCATCCGCTGTCAAGATGAAGCTTCCCACTGCAGAACATCTAAGATGTCCTCTTTCTTTCGTAAACGCAGCTGTGGTGGATGGTTCCCTCACTGTTCTCTGTGTCCCACATTTCTGCTCCCGCTCCCCCTCCCCACGGACGGAATAAATATAGTTCCCCTCGTCCTTACCTTTCACGTCATATGGCCTCCGCATCCAACATCTTTCTCCGACGTATCGGCCAGCTGCAATGTGATCCTACCATATGTAACACCTACTTCAGTGTCCAATGCCCCGACAAATGAAAAGCCAGCATCCCATTTGCCTTCTAAACCATGCTATCCACCTGCACCGCTGCATTCAAATAGAAACAGATGTGCACCAAGGTTGCTCACTTTCCCAATAGTCTCTAAGATTCTATCATTCATGGTGTGTGTTCCAGCCTCATTAGTACTCCCAAAATACATCACCTCACATTTTTATGGACCAAACTCTATCTGCCATTTCTCAGCCCATTTAATAAACACATCAATGTTTCACAGAGAAAACAGTGTACAGACATTAATGATAAGAATCATAGTCATAGAGCCACACAGCACGGAAGCGGGACCTTCAGAAGCTGACCAAGATAACCCATCTATGCTGGACCCTCCTGCCTGCATTTGACCCATATCCTTCTAAAGGGCCTGTCCCACTTGGACGACCTAATCCACGAGTTTAGAAGACCCTAGACGAGTTGAAAAAAATGTCAAGGTCGTGTTGACTCGCCAAAGTAAAAGACCTCCTATGACTATGCCTACGGCCTCCAACGACCCCCCTCGACCTCAGTCTTCCACACCTAAGGCCAACTATGACTAGCTATGAGTGGAAAATGATCACATGATAAAATTATGTCATGTATGCATTGTTTTCTCGGGCCAGTTACCGACCTACGACTACCTACGGCTACAATCACGACCTACTACGACCTACTTACGAGTAAAAAGTATCAATTTTTTCCATGACAACCTTTTTTTTACTCATGGACATTTTTTATCAGACTGGAAAAAACGCCGCGACCTACTTGAAGCTACGAGTACACGGAGACCACTCACGAGCATGAGGAAGAATTACGAAGACCTCCAACGACCTCGTGGCAACCATGCTGTGAATATGAGTCAAGGGCAAACTCGGCAGAGGTCACCAATTAGGTCGTGAAAGTGGGACAGGGGCTTAAACCTTTTCTATCCATGTATCTTTACGAATGTCTTAAATGTTATCATAACACCTAGCTCAACTACCTCCTCTGGTAGATCTTTCCATATACCCACTATAAAGACAATAAATACAATGACAGGTACAAAACATCTGATGATGCAAAATTGGAGTGCAAAATCCCAGTGGTGTGAAAAAGTAATAGACCACAATAATGGAATATCTCAAAGCGATAGAGATAAGAGTAAAAGTACATGGCAGGTACCTTCGGGAATGGGTTGGGAAAATTGTATCATTTCAGGAGTTGGATAGCAGTAGGGGGAAAAATGTTTGCCTTAAATCTGGACATCTTCAAGTGCCTGTGTCTTCTCCCAGAAAGTAGAAGAGAGAAAAGGGAATGGCCAGGATCAAACACAGGGAAATTTGATCAGCATAGTTAGGCATCTTTTTTTTTTTTTTTTTTTTTTTTTTTTTTTTAAAAAAAAAATATTTTTTAAAATATTAAAATAGTATTGACAATACAATAAAACAAAACACCACCATAATACAAGACGAGCTAAACAATTATATTGCAATCCTTGTCAAGGATACATTCAACCCCCCTCGGTGCCCAGCGGTCCCGGAACTCCCTCAGGGTGCCCGTAGACAGGGCGTATTCCCTTTCCATCCGCACCCGGGCACGGACGTATCCCCGGAAAAGGGGCAGGCAGCCGGCTTGGGTAGAGCCCTCCACCGTCTGGCGCCGTGACTCGCGGATGGCCAGCTTGGCCAGGCCCAGGAGCAACCCAACCAGCACATCTTCAGCCCTACCCTCTCCCCTACGCACAGGGTGTCCAAAGATGAGGATGGTGGGTGAAAAATGCAGCCAGAAGGCAAGGAGCAGCCCCTTTAGGTATTGAAACAGTGGCTGCAGCCTCAAGCACTCCATGTACACGTGGTACACAGACTCTTCCAGCCCGCAAACGTGGCAGGCGGCTGGCGAGTCTGTGAACCGCGAGAGAAACAGGTTGCAGGGAACACCTCGGTGCAATACCCTCCACCCCAGGTCCCCAATGTAGAGGGGGAGAATCCCTGCGTAGAGGGACCCCCACCGGGGGAAATAGTTAGGCATCTTGGTTGTTATGGTCAAATTGTGTAACTGTGTGAATCTATTTTCTTTTACATCTTTGCCACTTTAGCAGCCAACAACTGAGTTATTTTTTGGCATCTTTTGTTTGTAACCCTCTGGGATATAAACTGTTTCCGCATCACATTAAATTCTTTTTTGCAAACCTCCCACTGATCTCCTTCTGCCTTACTATCAACAGTTCACAGTATCTGAGCTGGAGGATGAAATTAGTGTCTCCTCCACTGAGTTTTCTCTCATCATTGAACTGATATTATCCTTAATCATTAAACCTGCTTACGGGAACAGCAGCAGGATGGTTCAGCAGCTTGCCTGGTAATTATCTAGAGATACTTTAAAACTGCCACCAAGACTAGGAAATCAAATATTGTTAATTAAATACATTGGAATTAAGAAGCAGATATCAGTAATGAACATGAAACTTTAGAATTATAGTTAGACCCTATTTAAAACATTCCTGTCCTTTAGGGAAAGGAAACATCTGCTGTTATTTTGTCTTATGAATATATGAGAGCAAACCTTTGGCTCTGTGGGTTGACCCTGGGATTACACAGCCTGTGGTTACTCCACGCCAAACAAAATGGCATGCAGTTTGCTGCAGCTGTTCCACATGTGACTACCAATATTTTCCTAGCAAGGTTTGGGGTTTCCAAGCATGGACGTCCCAGGTCAAGTTGACAGAGTCTGAAGAAAGGTCTCGACCCGAAATGTCGCCTATTCCTTTTCTCAAGAGATGCTGTCTGTCCCGCTGAGTTACTGCAGCATTTTGTGCCTATCTTCAGCAAATTGCGATGGTTTGTTCAAGTGTTTGTACATCTTGGAGTACAGCAAGACACAGCAGCTGGGGAGATTAGTCCCAGCGCTGGGATAACTCCATGACTGGCTCCAGTGGAGCCAAACACCGCAAGGGAAAGGATTTGGACTTATTGTGACTCTTGTGTTTCAGTCTCTTTAAATACTTCTGCATTCTCAAGTGGTTTGTATTTTAGCTTTTTAAAATATTTTATTAATGAGAAAACTGTTCTTCAGTCAGTTTGTTTCTCCTCACCCCTATCTGTCTGGAATTCCTGTGATCAACAGAATTAGAAGGATCCTGACAGATTTGTCCCATAGAGTGACCTATGGTTCCACCTGCTGACCAGTTGTAAGATAGCAGTGTCCATTCCAAATGGTGCCTTGGCATTTATAAAGAGAGTAGGCAGGAACTGCTGATGTTGGTTTACACAGAAGATAGACACAAAATGCTGGAGTGACTCAAAATGCTGGAGGCAGCATCTCTGGATGGAAGGAATGGGTGACGTTTCGGGTCGAGATCCTTCTTCAGACTGAGAGTCAGGGGAGAATGAGGCACAGAAATATGGAAGGGTGAGCAGTGAAAATGAGACATCAAAGGCGATGCAGCTCAAGGAAAAAGTAGAATAGATCATTGTTAGCTAGGTGAAGGTTTTAATTTGCCAAGAATATGGAGAAGGGTTATACAGAACAAAGGGTAAAGGACATTGGACAAAGGTACTGTGCGAGGAGATATCTGGTTGGAGTGTGGATTGTGCATTACACAATAGGTTTAGTTTAGCTAAATTTAGTTTATTTTAGTTTAGTGTGACTTAGTTTAGTTTATTATCACGTGTACCAAGGTACCATGAAAACCTTTTAATTTGCATGCTAGCCAGTCAGCGGAAAGACTTTACATTGTTACAATCAAGCCACCCACAATGTACTGATTTAGGATAAAGGGAATATCGTTTACTGCAGGATAATGTCCAGAAAAGTCCAATTAAAGATAGTCTGAGAATCTCCAATGAGGTAGATGGTACCTCAGGACCGCTCTGTAGATGGTGATAGGATGGTTCAGTTGCCTGATAATAGCTAACAACATGGTAATATGATAACATGGGATACATATTCAGAATAATATGGGCGGCACAGTGGCGCATTGGTAGAGTTGCTGCCTTACAGCGCCAGAGACCTGGAAATGATCCTAACTATGGGTGCTGTTGGTACAGAGTTTGTACGTTCTCTCTGTGACTTTGTGGCTTTTATCTGGGCAGTCCGGTTTCCTCCCACACTCCAAAGGCATACAGGTTTGTAGATTAATTGGTTATGGAAAAATTGTATATTGTCCCCAGTGGGGTCAGATAGTGCTAGTGCATGGGGTGATCGCTAGTCGGCGTGGACAGTGGGCCGAAGGGTCTGTTTCCGCACTGTATCTCTAAAGTCTAAAAGCCTAAAGACTAAAGTCTAAAGTAATAACTGTTGTCTCCTTTTGCTGAGTGCTGTCCAATGTCCTTTACCGTTTGTGAGGGATTAAATTAACTGAAGATATGGGAGGAGGTAGATGAGCACTCCTAGTGCAGTAGGCTGATAGGTGACTTAGGCTAACCTCTCTCTGCCAACAAGGTCATTCATTCACCAGGATAGGTAAGTACATCAAATAACCTCTGTTGTCATGGGAACATTTCAAGTGGATTTACACAATCCCTTTATTCATTTGTATTTCAATTTATATTCAATTTATATTTCACAAAATAAATTAAACTATTTAATCATAGCACACTTTTCCTTGCTCTTTAAAATGTTATAACAGTGGTACGAAGCTTTTTATTTGAGCAGGTGCTCTGAGCATTTCCTAAACTGGAGAGGGTCATTCAGCATTGGTTGTGGACCCATCCTGGCTGGTGTGCCCCCCTTTCCCCTCCTCCCCACCGCTCCCCGTCAGTCCTGATGGACACCAAGAACACTGGGATATTGAAAGAACCACCGTCTTGACCCTGGATTATTTACATTGGGAACTGAAATCCCAGTCTTTAGTGACTGAGGAAAAAAAGTCTTCCTAGAGAAATTTAATTTAGAAACGGGGTCTATGACTTTACAAATAAATCTATGGGCTCTTTGAGAATAATATGCCTGAAACAATGAGGGGTGGTGTCATAAACTTATTAATGGTGAAAATTAGTAACTGTGAACTAAAAATAACACAAACCATATGTGATACTTGTCAGGGAATTACCATTCAGTTCTTAGCTTGGTACTTGAAGCAATCAAATGCAAATGCTTGTTATGTAATGCTATGCCTGACGGTCTGTCACCAGCGCATGTTTCTCTCAACTTCAAGAGGTAACGCGAGTGTGAGGAAGGTTGCAGGGTAGGATATGAGGGGAGAAGGAGCAGGAGCGGGAGAGTAGGAGAGAGAGGGAATGGGTGGGAAGTGGGGTGGGATGGAATGGGGAATGAGGCGATAGGTAAGGGGGATGAAGAGTGTGAAAGAGGGAAGAGAGGAAATAGCTGGGGGTGGGAGGGGAGGAGAGAGGAGCAATGGTTGGGAAGCGGATGGGAGGGGAAGGGAAGGAAGGGGTGAGGTGGGAATTGAAAGGAAGCATGAATAAGGGGAGGAGATTTGGGGCAAGGGTAATGGGGGAGGCAGAGGAAATCAATTGGATCCGTTGATGGATTATGTTAATTGAACCAAAGATGATTTTCAGGAAATGTCAGAGATGCTGCATCATTTACCAGCAGGCTTTGAAGTGAAGGCTGTTCTGTTAAACATAAGCGCGAGCTGTCATTGGTCCGTTACCATGGAAACTCAAGATAAGACTGGTGCTATGCCTGTTATCATTTCTACATAGAAACAAACCACAGATCCCAGCTGGAATATTGCTGACTAGGGGTGTATTCCCAGGACCGGCTCTCAGCTATATCACACTGCCCTCGTCAGTGAGAATGCAAGCTGGGATGTTTCAAGCCTGCTTGAAGAAGCTTCCAATACAAATGTTTACTTTCTGTTGACCCTCTCAGGTCCACAGGCAGATTAGTTAATATTCTGAACAGTTAATCCCACCCTTCATCACAGCCAAACTGCCTGCAGAATCCTACCTTATGCCACTTGGGCTTGGGTTTGAGTGTCGCTTAGCACAGAGACTGTAAAGGTTTTGCGTGATTCATCTAAAATACCCTATTCTTTGTGGTAATTGAATGGTTGCTCGATTGCTCTCCGTCATTCCTCTGCCAGTGAGGATCTAATCGCACCAAGTACATGCTGAACCGATTACTCATGGGCTCCTTGATAGCTTTAGGAAGTAATGTGTTTGATCTTGATAGTGCATCTCGGAGGATTTTGCCACAATTAGTCTCCAGGCTTAGATATTGCTGTCAGACGGTGTGGGAGCAGAATACTAATTGCCTACTCAGTGAAAGAAAAAAAAACAAGAAGCTTTTTCTGCTAAATCCCTAACACTAAACAAAATAGCAAAGAGATGACATACATAAAATTATACTGGAGAAGGCAATGCCAGGAGTGTGTGGGTGGTACTGTTAAGAATGAATTGGTGGTTGAATGCTGCATGTATGGCTTTTCCTGACGTGTGCCACAGGCAACATATGTTTAAGTGAGAGGGAGACACAAGAGTCTGCAGGAGCTGAAATCATCAGTAAAAAACAAATTGCTGGAGGAACCAAGTGAATCAGGCTGCATCTGCTGAGGGAAATGGTCAGGCAATGTTTTGGGTCAGGACCCTTCTTCAGTCTGGGCCTGTGCCTGGACCATAGCTCTCTGAACCTTTCCTTTCCCTGTCCAAATGTCTTTTAAATGTTGGAATTGAACCTTGCCTCTACCACCTTCTTTGGCAGCTCATTCCATATACCCACCACCATGTGAAAGATTTGCCCATCAAGTCCCCTCTAAATGTTTCCCCTCTCAACAATGCTCTCTAGTTTTTAACTCCTCTTATCTGGGTAAAAGACTCAGATCATCCACCTTCTCTGGGCCCCTCATGTTTTTATAAACTTATATAAGGTCACCCCTCAGACTCCATCGCTACAGAGAATTCAGTCCCAATCTATCCAGCCTCTCCTTATAACGCAAGCCTTCTAGCTGGTGCCAATTCATTCAATAGACAATAGACAATAGGTGCAGTTGTAGGCCATAATATGGCCCTTCAAGCCAGCACTGCCATTCAATGTGATCATGGCTGATCATTCAGTAAGATATCGTAGGAATAAATCCAGGATGATATTGACCGGCACAGCATTAAACAATATATTTGCTGGATTCCAATGTTGTGGCCTGCGGAAAGCACCATTATTCCTCACTCTGAAGACAATTTGCCAAATGCCTGCCTCAGCAATTCTGGATGAGGTGTGATAGGAATTTCCCTGTGCTGAAGTGGCAGAGGGATCATAAATTCATGTCAGAGGAGTAGAAATTTGGTTCATTGAGTTTAATCTGCCATTCAATCGTGACTGCTCTAACCTTCCCTCTTAACCCCATTCTTATCCTTACTAATCAAGAACCTATCAATCACCATTTTATACAAACCCAAAGACGGCCTCCACAGCTGTCTGTGACAATGAATTCCATAGATTCACCAACCTCTGGCTAAAGAAATTCCTCCTCATCTCCTTTCCAAAGGTACATCCTTTTATTCTGAAGCTGTGCCCTCTGGTCCTAAACTCTCTCACTAAGTGAAAAAATCGATTCTATCCAGGCATTTCATTATGTACTAAGTTTCAATGAGATCCCCCCTCATCTAAACTCCAGCGAGTACAGGCCCAAAGTTGTTAAACGCTCATTATACCGATGGAGTCCTGATTCTGTGGAACTGCTGGCAGGGAATGAACTGCAGCCCTGACCCATGAAGAAGGTTTGCTGAGGTTGGACTGCACGGCACAGAGTCAGACATCTTCCTGCTTTCCCATCAGCTCCTTGGCTCATGCGAAGTGTCAGAGAGAGATATAGCATGAAAATAGGCCCTTCGGCCTAGAATCGATTTTTTCACTTAGTGAGACTAAGAAGCACTTATTAACATCAATTCTACGCTAAACCTATTTTATTCTCTCCACATATTTTATCAACTTTGCCAGATTCTGCTCTTTGCCTACACACAAGGAGGCAATTTACATCTGCCAATGAATCTACCAATTTACATGTCTCCTTCGAGAAGAAGCTGCCGGAGCCTGAGAACTATTTCCTCCAGGTTCAAGAACAGCTTCTCCCCATCAACTATCAGGGTCTTGAAGCACCCTGTACAATCCTAACCGCAACTCTACCTCACCACCGAATTGCTATGGACTCTGTAAAAGGTTGCACTACAAACTCTGGCATGCACTGTTATGGTCTGGTTACCTAGTAGAATTGATCATTTATTATATTATTATATATTGTAAATATCATTTGTGTCATTGCGTTAATGTGCCTGTAAGAATTTCAATGTTCCAGTCCCAGTGCACATGATAATTAAACACTCTTGACTCACATTGCAAACACAAATTAAATGCAACTACTTCTCCTGTCAGATACTCTGCCACGGAAGACCTGCCACAGCCCTGCCTGGTATCTGAATGAGGGATGATACTGCAACATTTGAGTATAGGAGCAGGGAGGTTCTACTGCAGTTGTACAGGGTCTTGGTGAGACCACACCTGGAGTATTGCGTACAGTTTTGGTCTCCAAATCTGAGGAAGGACATTATTGCCATAGAGGGAGTGCAGAGAAGGTTCACCAGACTGATTCCTGGGATGTCAGGACTGTCTTATGAAGAAAGACTGGATAGACTTGGTTCATACTCTCTAGAATTTAGGAGATTGAGAGGGGATCTTATAGAAACTTATAAAATTCTTAAGGGGTTGGACAGGCTAGATGCAGGAAGATTGCTCCCGATGTTGGGGAAGTCCAGGACAAGGGGACACAGCTTAAGGATAAGGGGGAAATCCTTTAAAACCGAGATGAGAAGAACTTTTTTCACACAGAGAGTGGTGAATCTCTGGAACTCTCTGCCACAGAGGGTAGTCGAGGCCAGTTCATTGGCTATATTTAAGAGGGAGTTAGATGTGGCCCTTGTGGCTAAGGGGATCAGAGGGTATGGAGAGAAGGCAGGTACGGGATACTGAGTTGGATGATCAGCCATGATCATATTGAATGGCGGTGCAGGCTCGAAGGGCCGAATGGCCTACTCCTGCACCTAATTTCTATGTTTCTATGTTTCTAACATTACATTTGCTGTGCCACAATGGATGGCAGGCCCCCTTACTTCCATTTTCTCCCACAGATAAAACAATGCATCATGCTTCCCATCAGACCATCCAATTACTTGTGATCTTTTGCCGTGGAACTTGCTATTACCTTCTGAGCAGACAGGGCTGTGGGCTTTATAAACGCATAAAGCACAAGAGGAAGGAAGCCTTAATAACATGCAACTGGAGGATGTACTATGTTCAGTTCTGTGATACAGCATGGAAGTAGGCTCTTCAACTCATTCCCAGCCTATCCGATCTCCCCTTATATCTCAAACCCTCCACCCGCAGCAATATCCTTGTGAATCTTTTCTACATCATCTCGAGCATTAATCATATCCCTCCAATAGGCAGAGCTGCCAACTCTCACGCATTGAGCGTGAGACTCACGCATTTCGCCCAATTCTCACGCTCTCACGCTGATCACAGAATTTCTAACGCTCTGTCGTGAGAAATTCTGTGATCAACCAGAATTTCAAAACTAATATCAATTGCTTGTGTGAGCGTCTGTTGACAGCAGCATTTTTATTCTCTGTTATTCTCACTCGACCGAACCGTCACACACCTCCAAAGCATGCAAATTTACATTGAAAGACACAGACCGGGCAGTGAATGAGTGTCACCCAGCGCAGGAAGTAAGGCCATGTCCTGCTCCCGGCAGCAGTCAGAATTTAAGGATTTGCGGGAAGCGTTGACATGAGTGAGGCTGGTGAGCGGCAAGAGAGAGGTATTCACATGGGCCGTGGAACCGGGGGGGCTGGGGGAGCTGCACCCCCCCCCCCCCCCCACCTCTTTGGCTAGACAGGTTTCAATATCTCCGGCTTTGGACGAGGCGCTGCCGTGCTCTGAGCAACCTGGTCGTGGGTGTTGGAGAGCCGGGGCGGATGGAAGCAGAAGCAGCGGCAGGGGCAGATGCGGATGGGGAGCCGGGGCTGGCGAGACGGTGGTTGCAGCTCCGGTCATGGAGCAGCCTCAGTGCAAGAGTCCCAGGCCGTCAGAGGCGTCGGAAGCGTTGCGCCGCTGCCGTGAGAGTCTCTGCGCCGAATTGGCCCTGGTGACCGGCATGGACCAGGCTGCGGGAGGACAACCAGTGGCTGCTGGAAGTAGGTACCAAGCACTGGGTAGAAGCGGTTGATGATAGTGACCTTCAAATGGGGGTGGTTGGAGAAAGCATCCTGCTTGCCTGCTAGATTTTCACTTACTGTAACTGCAGGAAAAATGTTCCCGATGTTGGGGGAGTTCAGAACCAGGGGTCACAGTTTAAGAATAAGGGGTAGGCCATTTACGACTGAGATGAGGACAAACCTTCTTCACCCAGAGAGTTGTGAATCTGTGGAATTCTCTGCCACAGAAGACAGTGGAGGCCAATTCACTGGATGTTTTCAAGAGAGAGGTATTTTTAGCTCTTGGTGCTAGCAAAATGTATGGGGAAAAAACAGGAAAGAGTTTCTGATTTTAGATGAACAGCCATGATCATATAGAATGGCAGTGCTGGCTCGAGTATATGGCAATAAAACTCCACCGCTTGATTTTGAAGCATCCATGCATGGTGGAGGTATAATGTAGTCATAGTGTGAAAACAGGCCCTTTGGCCTAACTTGCCCATACCCGTCAACATGTCCCAGCTACACTACCTGCTTTTGGTCCATATCCCTCCAAACCTGTCCTATCCATGTATCAGTCTAACTGTTTCTTAAATGGTGGTATAGTCCCTGCCTCAACTACCTCCTCTGTCAGCTTGTTCCATACACCCACCACCCTTTGTGTGGCAAAAGTTACCCCTTAAAAAGTTGCCTCTTAAAAATACTTCAAACAAAAAACATTGTAATCATATTTCTACAATGCACTAAAACATGATTTTGATACATCAAATTTCAAACGTCCCTACGGTGGAAGGGGGGGCACCCGCTCCACTGCCTCGCCAGATACCCGAAGGCCAGTGATCAGTGATCTCTGAGCCTCCCCACTCCCCACTCCCCTGGAATTTCAGACGGAGAGCACGGCCAGATGTGAGCGGGGAACTGAGGCCAGTTGTCTTTGATGTTTGGATCCCAATGCTCAGCGCTTCGTGTTTTGTAGTGGGCTAATGTTATTGGTTTGTAATTAGCCTGATTTGTAATTAGTTGAAAAAACCCTAATTTATTAATCCGGAATATCCAGGGGGATGGGATAAGTGTAATATTAAAATGACATGCAAGGTGTCAGGCAATCTGTCACATCCAGCCCCGATAACCCATTATTTCCTTTGTAGTGGGATGATAATCCCAAAATGAAGGCAAGGAGTCAGGTGTTTCGGGAGGTATTTTATTCGCTGTCCTTCTCCTGACCAGATGAGTCTGCAAGAAGGAGATTGCACCTAAACCCCTGCCCTTTATCCCTATAGCTAAGGGCTGTCCCCGGTCTCATCCATTCCCATGCTGAGGGGTTCGATAGTGGATATGGCCCGACCCTAGGGAACCGCCACAGGACCCCCCCCTCCCCCCCCCCCCCCCCTGAACAGGAGGCACGAAACGCACCGGCGGGCGTACAACCCGACCGGACCGCATACGGAAGTCGGCCGACAGAGGGCCCAGCGGAGACATCGGTGGAGGGACAGATCGAGGGACACGCGGAGGGACAGGCAGAGAGAGGCGCGAAGGGGGGCGACCTCGCGGCCGAGGCTGAGCAACCAGCACCGGCTGGTCAATGTCCAAATGTGCCGGCTTTAACCGATCAATCGACACGGCCTCCGGCCGGCCCCACATGTCCAACACAAAGGTTGCCTGTCCGTGCTCCAGCACCCGGAACGGGCCTTCATACGGCCTCTAGAGCGGCGTCCGGTGGGCATCATGGCACAGGAAGACATCGGGGCAGTCCCGGAGGGCCGATGGCACGTGTGGGCGGAATGTCCTATTGCGGGACGTCGGCACGGGCGCGAGCCTGCCAACTCGCTCGCGAAGACACTGTAGAGTGGATGAGGCCGATGGCACGAACTCCCCGGGCACCGTGAGTGGCGACCCGTAAACGAGGCCAAATCCTCCTGAGGCGCAGTTCGGATGCCCAGCATCCATAGTGGAAATGGCCCGACCCTTGGGACCCGCCACACCTTCAGTTAAATATTGGGAAGGTAGCACTATTGTCATTTGCCACTCAACTAATATGCTTGTTTACCTCACTGACTATTTCTAACTCCCACCCCCCCCCCCCCCCAAATTCCTTTGACAGGTTGAATAGAAATGTCCACGATCTCATTGTTTTATTAATTGAACACGTAGATGAACATCCTCAAGGAGTGTAATCAGATGGAAACTGATTCAGATGCAATTCAGAGCTTGTTCAAAGAAGGGGCATATTTTAAAGGAGTGACAGAGATACTTGGGGAATGCGTGAGGAGGTTATTATTTGTCTTTATTTTTAGCTTGAACTGGGACATCTGAAGATTCAATGTTTAATATAATAATTGTGCTGATACTGACTCCAACCAATCATCCATTCCGGAGGTTTTATTTTTCTGATGCCATTTAAACTTCACTTGGATTTCAATCATATCAATATAAAAGTAATTGGGAATGGGGAGCATTGGAACAAAAATTTGCCCTCGGTACATATTAACTGTAATATAATAATGTATGCATGTTAGTAGGTGCAATCAAAAAAATATTTTTTTTATCATTTGGGCCCGAAACATTACCTATTTCCTTTGCTCCATAGATGCTGCTGCACCCGCTGAGTTTCTCCAGCATTTTTGTGTACCTTCTTTTTTATCATTGTTGTGTTATGAATACCACAGAAAATATTATGTACTCTCAAGTTCACATTAAATAGAATATTATTGCTTAAATATATATTGTTATTGGACTTTGCATTTCGGAAAAATCCAAGCTGAGAGGAAGCAGCAAAATACTGACAATATTGGGGGTGAAAATGACTTCAGGACAGTTTGTTAGGAAAATTAAGGAAATGGTAGCAGAATACTTATACAGCTGAGTGAGTATAATTTTATGGATGAGAAATTGTGTTCAACCAATTGATGACTTCTTTGACAAAGTAACTAGCATGTTAGATAACAAGGAAGCCAATGGATGTAGCAAATCTTGTTCTACAAAATTTGGTCCGTAAAGTGCCCCATAAAAGATTACCGCATTAGATAAGCACCTGTGGACTCTAAGGGAGTCCAGGGGGTCAGATATGGGGCTTTATGAGTGGCAAGATATATTGTCAGTGCAGAAGGGCTAGGAGCAAGGCCAAGTGTGCATCCAGAGTCAAGGTCTGGAATAGTACTAGGTGTGCAGTCAAACCTGGGACAATGGGAGTGTCCAGCACTGGGAACCTAAGCAGGTAAGCAGCTATGATCAGGGTAGAATAGGGCCAGGTGTAAGGCTGAACTTAGGGGCAGGAATGAGAGAAGTTATGCAACTGGAGTCAGGGCCAGGAGTAGTACCAGTGCAGTGAGACCCAGGTTGGTCAACATGGGCCAAGTGCTTGATTATAATCTGATTTCCATACATGAATACACTAAGATCATTCATGTGCTGCACCTTTTGATCAGAGCCTGGCTCTACTGTGGAATGTAATTAGGAATGTAATTTAGCCCAACCTTCTTCATAGCTAATCCAAATTAAAGCATAAATATTGCATTCAAGTGTAAATTAAAAGACTCGCTACAGTATGCACCAGATTGCACAATCTATAGCTGAAAATTGCAAAAGCTCCATACCAATGGGAGGGGACACCCACCTCCCACACCCTTCCTCTCCCACTCGGTCGCTACGTTCCCTCGGGCTTGGTCTCTCGTAATTTCTCACTCCCAACTCTCACCCAATGTTGGCAGCCCTGAATAGATGACCGCATACAATACAAGCCATCACCAGCTGACAAATGGGCTCTGTTTCCATGGGCATCCTTAAGTCAATTTTGTCCATGTTGGAAAATATACAAAAATCATTTGACATGTAACAATATAGTGATAAATAGCATCAAAGGGCCACCCTGCCGGCAGTCTGTTTGTTTTTTCATTCTTTTTGTATTTTTTAGTGTGTTAAAAGTTTGTTTTAATTAGATTAGATTAGATTCCTTTATTGTCATTCAGACCTTTCAGTCTGAACGAAATTTCGTTACAATAATAATAAATAACAAATACAATAAACACAAATTAACATCCACCACAGTGAGTTCACCAAGCACCTCCTTACTGTGATGGAGGCAAAAGTCTTAGTCTCTGTCTCTTCCCTCCTTGTTCTCCCTCTGCGCTGAGGCGATCCAGGCCGAAGATGCCGCCCTCCAGTCCAGCGGACCTCCAAAGTGATGTCGCCACCGCCTCAGCTCCGATTCGGGCCGCTGCCGAAAGCCAGAACGCTGCCTCCGCTCCGAGTCGGGCCACCACCGCCTCAGCTCCGAGTCGGGCCGCTGCCGAAAGCTGGAACACCACCTCAGCGAGTCGGGCCACCACCGCCTCAGCTCCGAGTCCTGCCGCCTCAGCTCCGAGACCCGCAGCCTCAGCTCTGAGTCGGGGGCTCGAGACCCACGACCGAGGAAGAACTATGGGAAGGACTTGAACTTTATTTCGCCTTCCATCACAGTGAGGAATGTGTAGGAGTCACTGTGGTGGATGTTCATGTTAAAATGTGTTTTTTAGTGATCTGTTGCTTTTAATTGTATGACTGACCTGGCCAATGACATTCCTCGTATGTTGCAAAACATATTTGGCGAATAAAGTGTGATTCTGATTCTGATTCTAATTCTGATTCTGAAAATCACAACTGAGGGACAGGGAGAGACGTCAGGACCAGCGGCCACAGTGGAGGAGCGGCAGTGTTGCTGTCTCAGCGCCAGAGACCTGGGTTCGATCCTGACTACGGGCGCTGTCTGTACGGAGTTTGTACGTTCTTCATGCGGGCTTTCTCCGGTTTCTTCCCACACTGTATATAATTGACCGATTATATGGTGTGCAGGATAGTGTTAGTGTGTGTGGGGCGGGCGCTGCCCCTTTAAGAGATTTGAACGGGAGCCGCGCGCGCGGGAATGGCGCCACCGCCGCTTCCCAGAGGGCGGCGCGGCAAGATGGCGACGGTGTGGGAGCGGAGCTTGTTGGAGATCGGCAGCGCCGAGCGGGACTTCCCGGCCTGGCGGGACATGCGCGCTGACCTGGGTGAGGAGAGATCGAGGAGCGCGGCGGATGCAGCGAAGTGAAAGAGCGGAGATAGCTCTAGACTCAGGCCGCCGTCTGTCTGACCGCATGCGGTTCGCGCGGCCTCTACATCTCCCCCGCGCCCTGCTTCACCCCCTGCCCCACTCCCGTTGCCCCTACACCCACTCCCCTCGCCTGCCCCTGCACTCTCGCCCCTGCACCCCCCTCTTGCCCCTGCACGCACCCCTCGCCCCTGCACCCCTCGCCCCTGCACCCCTCGCCCCTGCACCCCTCGCCCCAGCACTCCCCCCCCCCCCCCCCCCCGCACTCTCGCCCCTCCACCACTCACCTCGCCCCTCCTCCACTCCCCTCGCGCCGGCACACTCCCCCCTGCCCCCACTCCACTCGCACACCCCCTTATCTCCCCTTGTGTCCCTGCCCTACCACCCTTACCCCCTGCCTCCCCACTCTACTATCCTTGCCACACTGCCTATTACCCTCATGCCTCCCTATTCCACCACCCTCGCCCACAGCCCCTTTTACCCCCCCCCCCCCACTTTTACCTGCCCTGCCTCATCTCCCCCCCCCCCCCCCAACTCTGCCACTCGTGCCCCTGCCTCTTTCTTCTGCCATACACTGGTGCAGTTGGGTGTTTGGTGGCAGGTTCCTGGTACCCACCTGCCAGTGGAAGATTCCCCAGGCAGCACCTAGCAGCAAAGTGTAGGACAAGTTACATGTAATGTGTGGAAACCGATGTGAATTTAACTGTAGCAACAAGGAATGGACATTTTACCTTGATGAATTGCACTGGCAGGGGGTATGGATAGATACAATTGGCAACAAAACTGTTTGCAACTGAGCATGGCCAAGAATACGATTGCTTACCACTCGGACCATAGCCATTATGCTTGGCTATTAAGGTAGCTGCCATTGATGCAGGCTATCATCCCACCTGCAACCCCAGATAGTAGGAGGGAAGCCTTTTCATCCATTGCATCTCGGTGTATCCACCAAACGATGCAAGGCGACTGCTGTTGGAGAGGTTTCAGTGATAAACCTTGCTTAATAAAAGGGAACAATGACGGTCTCAATGGAATAGCAACCAGTTCATGAACAGAGCCTTATCACGTGACCAGTAGAGCCAATTCCTGTCTAGACGTACTATACAATTTATAAATTATTCTGAATTGGATACAAATTGGACAGATAGATTACTGCTGTTTGTGGTGATGACAACATACCTGCTGAACTGATAGTTAAATCATTAAAGTTCACGCTGAAAATTTTTCTGGGTACATCTGATGTATCAACAGGCTCTGAAACCATAAATATATAGGTCTCTATCACTGCTGTACAATAAGAAAGATGAATGAAATCGGGGTCCAAACCTTGTTGCCCTCACAACTTGGTCAGATTCTGCCTTGACGTCAAATCTGGAGCATATTTTTGCCCGGGAATGCAGAAAGTACTGGACATTGCTCGGTCCATCATGGGTATTGACCTCCCCACCAATGAAAGGATCTACAGGAAGTGCTGCCTCAAAAGGGAAGCTAATATCTCAAAGATCAACACCGCATTTCTCATCTCGCTGCTA
The DNA here is from genome assembly GCF_010909765.2 of Amblyraja radiata. Lineage (NCBI taxonomy): Eukaryota > Metazoa > Chordata > Chondrichthyes > Rajiformes > Rajidae > Amblyraja > Amblyraja radiata. Next base: position 36,777,360 of record NC_045975.1, read on the forward strand.
TCATCAGAAAGAAGGTATAGGAGCCTGAAAAACGTGACCTCCAGAATCAAGAACAGTTTCTTCCCATCAACTATCAGGCTCCTGAACCATACTGAAAATCCCTAAACCACAACCCTACGTCAGCAATGATCTACTATGGACTTTGTATAAGGTTGCACTAAGCCCTTTGATTTACACTATTGTGCTCTGGTGTCATGATATTACTGATAACATATGGTAGTATTGATTACTGTATATTTATTTGTTGTGTTGCTTCAATGTGCTTGCAAAACTGCAGCATGTATGAATTTCATTGTTCAGTACCGTGCATTTAAACACTCGATTCATTAGATTACTGAACGAATAATTGAAGCAGAAGCTAAATTTTCTGCATCATGTGACTTGGACTCATGACTTCCCAGAGCCATTCCACTTGGTGAATGTGAAGAGCACGGGTTATAGGGAACATTTGGTAGGGCTAAGGATTGCTCTGAGCTAGTATAGTCGTGATGGGGGCAAAATGGCTTCCTATGTTGTAATGAAATATGGTATATAATTTGCGCGGCTTTTCCGACATCTCTTACAACACCTTTGACCTTCATCCATAGAAAGGGAAGGGTAGCAAATATCCAACAACATAATTGACTGCAGGCTTTCTACCTGACCCTCACCCCGAAGGCTACTAAACCGTGCATTACAAATACCTTTGCCAGAAGTACTACAGCAGTTTGAGACAGTCCACCAGGTTTTCAAGAATAGTTAAAGATGCATGTTAAAATTGTCCTTGCCGGTGACCTCTTCATCAGTGAATGAACATATAAATTAAAGGAATGTTCTACAATTGCCTGAACGAATGCCATTCCAAAAAGTTGAACCAGGACAAAGCCACACAGATTTGGCATTCTATCTATCATTGTAAATTTTTGTGCCCCTTCAACCGCAGCGTGTGTTGCCCACAATGTGCAATGAAGAAATCTGCCCAGCACCCAACCTCTGGAAGGGCAAGGGCAGCTGTATGCCGGTACATCACAACCTCCACGTTGTACACTCTCGTATATATCAGTCGTTCAACATCACTGACAAAATGCTGCTTCTCCATAGAAGAGAAGCAGCTTTATTATGCTATAATAAAGCTGTTTATTATCTTCACTAAATGCCCCATTTGGCTTGGTGGAATTTACGACACGTCAACATTTTTCCTTGCAGCTGATTTGCTTCATAGTTTTGCAATGAATGTGTGCTTTATTTAGGATTTCTTACAGTCCGTGAGCTATGGATGAATGGCTAATATACCATGTCTGTTCTGCAGGTGTGACTGCGATCCCAGGTGTGAAGTACTCTGATAGTGCAGGTGGATTTTTCTATGAAGAGAGTGGGAAGCTGCAGTCTGTCACCAGAAATCGGTTCATCCACTGGTAGGTATTTCCTACATCCCTGTAGATTGTATGTCACTGCAGGAGACTAATTGTATGTAGTATGACAACAGAAGTAGTTATCATAATTTCTCAGTTACCGTCTGTTACAGCACGTATCAAGATATTCTACAACTCTCAACACTGATTGTCTAGCGATGCCCTTCCTTTCTGTACCTGATTATTCACGTTAAGTGTAACGGCTACCTGTAGTGTAGATCCAGAGTGCAAGCTCTCCTGGGACAAGAAAGATAAGTTGTAGAAAATAGAATAAAACCTCGGCATCAAAATCCCACTCAGTCTTCTCCAGGAGACCATCACTGACAATGTGGTTCAGTCAATATCCACTGGTTAGAAACCTTGGGGTCTCTGCATTTGTACCTTTTTATTGAAAGGGAAGTTATAAGCATGTTCTTAATATGGGGCGAGTGTTGTCATTTATTCTGCTACTTTGTTATCCTCTCAAAGCTTGTTGCAAGATTTGACCACCTATAGGAAATATTTTATCGACTAATTCTATGCCTGAATATGCCTTAGGACAAGCTCTGGTGACACCCTGCAGCTGATAGAACAGTCTTTGGATACCAACCTCCTCAACAACGCGGTGCGCCTGAAGTTCCTGAACTGCCATGTGCTGCCAAGTGGAGTTCATGTGCATGAGACTCATGACCGTGTGACTTTGCTCATTGCCACCAACCAGACCGTGCACAGGATCATATTACCCCACCCCGCCCGCATGTACCGCAGTGTAAGTAGTCGTTTTGCAAAAGCCCTGCGAAAGGGTCAGCAGAACGTTAACTGACTCAAGATTGTTGGCTGTATCACAGATCACCAGTTTTGAACTCCTTGCTCTGTAGAGATGTTGTGATCTGGTGTCTTCTTATTAAAGTGACTAGGCATATGGTTGGCACTTTAAATGCAAGAGTTCATGTGTCTGCTTGTCTTAGTCATACAACATGGAAGCTGGGTCAATTCATCCATAGTGACCAAGATGTCCATCTAAGCTACTTATTTCTTTATAAGTTTTGCCTATATCCCTTTAAACCTTTCCTTTCCTTCCTGCCCAAAAGATTGTGATAGTGCATATCTCAACCACTGGCCCTTCTAAATCTTAATTTAGTGAGCTTCCAGGCAGGCATCCTGTCCACTGAGCTGTTTTTCAAAATTAATCTCATGTTTCAGGTGAAAGTTGTGTATTGTGGCCAATTAGCTTCCTTGCAGGAGTCTGCTTCCTTGTGGGTGAGTGTATTGTGGTATGACACAGAGCAGCATGGGTACAATGGTTTTGATAAAACATGGCTTGCTCAGTCATCTCTACAAAGTCTTGGACAGCCTCATCTGTCCACTGTACTTGTTTGGTGTCTGCAAGTTGTTTAGTTTGCAGGTGACTAATTGCTTTGTCAAGGGTCTACTGTTGATTTGGAGGAACTGCAAGTCAAGATGTCATAGATCAAGGCAAGGGAATTAGCCAAAACAAGCGGGGAACCTCCCCGATTACCACCTCTGAAAGATATCGTCAACCTACTTTGCAGTTGAGTTCTGATGTGGCATTTGAGCCCATAACCTTGGCAGAAAGATCAAACGATCGCCAGTGTGAATACAAGTTCTGGATAATGCTCACAAAAGTGTTTTGATTTGTGTATATAATCCACATTTCTGTAGTATGAAGTGCAGTGCCCTCCATAATGTTTGGGACAAAGACCCATCATTTATTTATTTGCCTCTGTACTCCAAAATTTGAGATTTATAATAGGAAAGAATCTATTTATTATTGTAATAGAAAAAATGTGGTTAAAATGCACATTGTCAGATTTTAATAAAGGACATTTTTATACATTTTGGTTTCACCATGTAGAAATTACAGCAGTGTTTATACATAGTGCCCCCATTTCAGGATGTTTGGGGCACAGCAATGTCATGGACATGAAAGTAGTCATGTTTAGTATTTTGTTGCATATCCTTTGCATGCAATGACTGCTTGAAGTCTGCGATTCATGGACATCACCAGTTGCTGGATTTCTTCTCTGGTGATACTCGGCCAGGCCCGTATTGCAGCCATCTTTAACTTGCGCTTGTTTTGGGGCCTAGTCCCCTTCAGTTTTCTCTTCAGCATATAAAAGGCATGCTCAATTGGTTTCAGATCGGGTGATTGATGGCCACTCACGAATTGATCATTTTTTAACTTTGAAAAACTCCTTTGTTGCTTTAGCAGTATGTTTGGGATTATTGTCTTGCTGTAGAATGAATTGCCAGCCAATGAGTTTTGAGGCATTTGTTTGAACTTGAGCAGATAGGATGTGTTTATACACTTCAGAATTCATTCTGCTACTACCATCAGCTGTTGTATCATCAATGAAGATAAGTGAGCCTGTACCTTCAGCAGTCATACATGCCCAGGCCATTAATACCCCCACCACTGTGTTTCACAGATGCGGCGATATGCTTTGGATCTTGGGCAGTTCCTTCTCTCCTCCATAATTTGCTCTTGCCATCACACTGATATAAGTTAATCTTCATCTCATCTGTTCACAAGTCCTTTTTTCACAACTGTGGTTGCTCTTTTAAGTACTTCTTGGCAAACTAAGCTGGCCATCCTATTTTTCCGGCTAACCAGTTGTTCGCATCTTGCAGTGTAGCCTCTGTGTTTCTGTTCATGAAGTCTTCTGTGGACAGTGATCATTGACAAATCTACTCCTGAAGAGTGTTTCTGATCTGTCGGACAGATGTTTGGGGATTTTTCTTTCTTATAGAGAAAATTCTTCTGTCATCAGCTGTGGAGGTCTTCCTTGGCCTGCCTTTGCGATTAGTAAGCTCACCAGTGCTCTCTTCCTTCTTAATGATGTTGATTTTGGTAAACACTCTGTACTGTCAATTTTGTGCCTGCTGTTTGTTGGTTTTGCCACTCTTCGTGTTGCATTGATCTGCAATGGTGCTGTTATTCTCCGCAGGAGCTGATCAGTGAAGGACATATCCAGTCCATCTTTACTGACATTGGGAAGCTGAACCTACGTGACCCAGCCCACAGTTTTTTGATTCCTGGTTCCCATAACCATGCTATTAACTCAGCCGCATCAGCTACCTGGCTGAATAGTGATGGAGAGGCACTGTTTGCACTGGCGTCTGCATCCGGAGGGATTATGATAATCCAGCTTCCTGAGCAAGATACTGCAGGTAATGAAGGTTTTATCACGAAAGGTTGATTGTCTTGAGTGCAAACACTATCTCTGTGACTTGTTACCACAGACTAATATGACATACTGATTTTATTTAAGATCACTTCTGCTGTGCCAAGGTATAACAAATTAATTAGGTTTAGGTTTATTAATGTCACATGTACCAAGGTACAGTGGAAACCTTTGTTTTATATGCTATCCAGTTAAATCAGATAATACTGTACATAAATACAATCAAGCCAAACTCAAGTACAATAGTCAAGAGTATTTTATTGGTCATATGTCTAGAAACAGAATAATTAAATTTTTGCTTGCAGCAGCATAACAGATGTGTAAATATAGTCCTCTATAAACACCATAATAAACATCAAAACGGTTTAGTATATAAAAAAAGACAATAATAGTGCAAAGACAAGCACAAAGCCCCCAAGCCTATGTAGTTCCAAGCTTAGTTAGAGATTCTAGTATTTAATAGCCTGATCGTTGTTGGGAAGAAGCTGCTCCTGAATCTGGACGTTACAGTTTTCGGGCTCTTATACCTTCTTCCTGGTGGCAGAATTGACATGAGAGCATAGCCAGGGTGGTGTGGGGGAATCTGATGCTGGTTGCCTTTATGAGGCAGCGACACCTTTAGATCCCTTTGATGGTGGGGAGGTCAGTACCTGTGATGAACAGGGCAGTGTTCACCACTTCTTGCAATCTTCTTTGTTCCTGGGCGTTCGAGTCGCCAAACCAGGCAATATGCTCTCTACTGTATCCCTGGAGACGTTGGAGAGTATTCATCGACATATCGAATCTCCTCACTTTTCTAGGGAAGTAGAGGCGTTGATGAGCTTTCTTCATGTTTTCATCAGAGATATGCTCTTCCAGGAATTTGAAGTTTTTTGACTCCCTCCACCACGAACCGTCGATGAAGACTGGTTTGTGGATCCTCACCCTTCCTCCTCCAAAGTTATTAACCAGGTCCTTAGTTTTACTGACGCTGAGAGCAAGGGTGTTGGTCTGGCACCATGATCGATATCCATCCTATACTCCGACTCGTCATTATCCGTAACTTGACCAACAATAGTGGTGTTGTTGGAAAATTTAAAGGGAGTTGGAACTGTGTCCTGATACCCAGTCATGGGTATGGAGCAATGGGGAAGATACGGAGTGTAGAATATAGTTCTCAGCAACATGGTGCATCCATTCCAGAAACAAAGTCCAATGTCTGCAATGGGGTGGAGATGTATCAGACAGTACCCAAGCTTATGGAAGGGCCATTCAGAAGTCTGATAAGAGAGGAAATTGCTGTGAATTCCACCCTTGAATTCACCCTCCAGTATCCGTTCATTGTGTTTACATTTGCATGCAGGGGAGGAGGGCAGGAAGAAATGGAATAGATCAAAATTATAGTTCAAACTTCTAGTGCATCAGATATAACAGGATGGCTGGCAGTGGGTGAGATTTATGTCATTTAATAAAGCCCTTTAGTTTGATTTATGCCTATCATTAATATGTTAGAATCTATTCTGTATATATATACAACCCAAACCTTTTTTATTTACGCTCTAACTCACTCCTAAATATGTTCAGTGAAAATTCCAGTGAACCATGGCTTTGAATTCACTCTTGTGTATCGGGTCATTATATTTTCACTTGTATTGCATCTTGACAGCAAAATAATCTGTTGGTAAAATGAGTGAATTGCAACCTCTGCTCAGTTACATGGTGAATGCAATGGAAGAAAATAGCGCTGCCTATTATGTTGTTACAGGTTCTGCGGCTTTACTGGAATTGAAGCAAAGCTCTGTCATGCAAAGGCTACTCACAGGGTGGATGTCAACGGCTATCAGGTGAGTGCCAGCAAACCCTATTCCCCTGGATGCTGCATGAGTAACTTGTCCTATTGATCCTTGTGCAGTGTGTTGTAGGGAAGCACCATGTTGTCTGTTCTACTGTGACTTGGACTAGTGTGGGAGTTTGTTACCTCTTTCCGCAGAAGTGGCGGAGCATCAGTAGTGGTGCAGGGATGGAGTAATTGTGGCTAAAGAAATGCTATTCAAAGATAACCAAAAAAATTTGTGTACTCTGCAGAGGTGACCAATGTCCTTCAGATCTACCTGTCAGCCTTGCTGTCCAGCTCTTGGAACATGATACGTTTATCTTTGCTCTGTGTCAGGACCACAAACTGCGACTCTGGTCCTACAAGGTCTGTATCATGGGTCTTGGTGCTTGGGCATTATATAAACCATTATTTGGGGAAAAGCAAAGGTTTTGCAGCAACTGTGTGTTTGTAGTTGGGAGGAGCTTGGTAATGAGAATGTGTTAATGATGAGTTGATGCTTTTGGATTTAATCCTTCAAAATATGTGGAGAATATTGTTTATGGGCAGCACACCACAGAACATGAATATGCAAGGCTGTACTCTGATCCTATTTGGATCGGCAATGTAACAGCGAGAGTTTGGTAAGAATGTTGCTGATCCCACTTGGATCAGCCCTGTAATAGCTTAAATCTAGGAACTTGAAGCCATAAGGTACCAGACTTAACTTTTGTGCTGCTTTAATTGATACCTAATATCTCAAGACAGCAATTGCAAGTCACTGAGGTTTAGATGAGTTGTCATTTGAAGCCAAGCAATGTGGTGATTTGCAATTTGTGAAGTTTTTTTTCAGTGCTGGAAGTTAGATATTTTGCGCAATAATAATAGCGAGCACCGTAAAGTTCAGGGGTGCCTGTTTAATGGACAATAAGCTGCTTTGTTAACATTAACTAGTGTGCATTGATTTATTTTGTTCAGGATCAGATATGCCTGATGGTTGCGGACATGCTGGCGTTCATGCCAGCCAGCAAGGAGCTGAGACACACAGGCAGTCTGGGACACAAACTGCGTTTGGCGTATTCCTCTTCCGGCTTCTTCCTCGGTGTCTATCTACACTGCCCTAAACGTGGACAGGTACCCCAGCAAGCCAAAAGGCTCAACAATTCCGACTATTCATGTCGTAAAATGCACGTTTCATTATTGACGTCCCTCTCCATTGACATTAAAATTCAGTATTTTTCTGCTCCTGTATAAGGCTCATAGATATTGCCAGAACTTAATATCCATCCCATATGTGACAATAAATGTCCTTTGGCCTTTAATTCACTTGTAGACACAAGGAACTACGGTTGCTGGTTTGCAAAATAAAGACAGTGTTGGAGTAACTCAGCAGGTCTGTCAGCATTTCTGGAGAAAATGGATAGGTGCCGTTTCATGTCAGGACTGATCAGTCTAAAGAAAGGTACCGAACCGAAACATCATCTATACGTGTACACCAGAGATGCTGTTTGTCCTGTTGAGTTACTCCAGCACTTTGTGTCTAATTCACTTGTGACCTTTGGCTACTTGGGGTAGATGCAAACTAGTGGCTATAACCTTCATGTCTTGATCAACCAGTAGATGGTGCTCAGCGTATTACTCATTGCCCCCCCCCCCCCCTCATTCCATTCTGTGCTACATCCAAACTACATTCATCACTGAGTGGTGCTAATTCATGAGCTGAGGGAAAACTTGGGGTTGTCTCCATTCTCATTTGCCTGGGATTCATAAGACTTCATGGCCTTGGAATGTAGTTCAACACCCACAGGATGTATACCATAATGGGCTGTATACCATTATGCGCTGTGTAACATTTTGCTGTACCCCCCACTGAGTCTGACCTGCCACTGGGATGATAGCGTCTAGGGGCATTGAAGTTTTCACTTGACTGGACTGGGACAATTGAGGCATATGACATATATTTGTGGCAACTCTTTGTAAGGTTAGCCGGACTGAACATATCTTTGCTGTATTTGAAACTAATGCTTTGGCGGACATTGGATAGTATGATATGATTTTATTTATTACAGCAGGTTGGTTCAATGGACTGGCCACTTTAGGGCAATAGACAATAGGTGCAGGAGTAGGCCATTTGGCCCTTCGAGTCAGCACCGCCATTCAATGTGATCATGGCTGATCATCCCTAATCAGTACCCTGTTCCTGCCTTCTCCCCATATCCCCTGACTCCGCTATTTATAAGAGCCCTATCTAGCTCTCTTGAAAGCATCCAGAGAACCTGCCTCCACCACCCTCTGAGGCAGAGAATTCCACAGACTCGCCACTCTCTGTGAGAAAAAGTGTTTCCTCGTCTCCGTTCTAATAAGAGATAATAACTAGTAGATATGAGGTTAATACAGGCTGGTCAATTTCTTTGGCTAAAAATTAATTATTGTTCCTGATTATTGGATTCAAATTCTCCTGTTGGTTTTTGACCTACAGAAACCAGAGCACTGATTTAGTAATTTGAAGTTTTATTAGATTAGATAGATTAGATATAATTTATTGCCACACAGCCAGGCTGGTGGAAATTTGGGTTGTCTGCAGCGATACAATAACAAAGAACACACAACCACAATAAAACTGTAACACAAACATCCACCACAGCATTCATCACTGTGGTGGAAGGCACAAAATTTGGCCAGTCCTCCTCCATATTATATAAGTAATAGAACCACCGTGCTATTGTTCATAAAGATTGGAGAGAAGACATGTTGCCCATTACTTCAATTCTCATCTTGCCTTTTCTGTTTTCCAGTTTTGTGTCTTCCAGTTGGTGTGCTGCATTGAGAGTAACCGCTACAGTCTGGATCACATCTCTACTCTCTTCTCCACGCAGGTATGTGCCTCCTAGCATCAGTTTTGCATGAACTCACCAACATGTAAAACTGCAGCAGGATGTTTTCAGTTAGAATAATTGTGAACACGACTAGGGCACGTGAATTACAGTCATTGTCATACAGTGCAGACACAGGACCTTCACTCCACAACCCTCAGTCTGTAGGCTTTAATTTGATGATTCAAGTGGTCTTCCAGATGGTTTTTAAAGTTTCAGGAGCATTTGTCTCCATCACTTACAGTGAGTTCCAGGTGTCAGATACACCCTTGATGAAGATAATTATTCCTTGGATCCCCTCCAACCCTCTAACTGCTCACCTAAGATCTATGCCCTCTGGTCCTGGACACCTCTGGCTTCGGGAAAGGTCTTGTATAACTATCATATCTATGCCTCTCATTTTGTACACTCCAGCCCATCCCCTCAGCCTCCACTGCTCCAAGGAAAGCAATCCAGTGTCTCTTGAAAACTGAAATGTTCCATCCCTGGCAACCACCTGTCTTATTCCATGGGATTATTTATCCTACAAGTAGAAAAAGCAGTGTAAAGGTTCCTCTTTCTCTCAAATGTAATCACAGTTATTATTAGAGAATGCCCTACAACTACAGCCTTATTATTCTTGCCCCTCACTGATTTTCCCACGTGATCTCGGTTCAGTCATTGACTGATTGATTGAAAGATACAGCATGGAAACGGACTCTTAAGCCCATCCAGTTTGCACCGATCTTCGATCACCCATTCGTGCCAGTTCTTTGTTATTCCACTGATGCATCCACTTCCTATACCCTATAGGTAATTTACAGAGGCCAATTAATCTAAAAACCTGCACATCTTTGGGATGTGGGAGGAAACTAGAGCACCTGGAGGAAACCCCACAGCAACAGGGAGAACCTGCAAACTCCACACAGACAGCACCGGAGTTCAGAATTGAACCTGGGTCTCTGCAGTTGAGGCAGCTGTTCTACTAGCTGCACCACTACTCTTCGGAGTCCTGTAGTGCTATCTCAGCAAAGTATTTCCCCCTCCCATATTTATTTATAAGCTCTACCCTCATTTGAAAAGCCTCCAATGATATCCTTCCTCATCACTGCAAAGATAGTTTTTGTGATTAATATCCTCTTTTGCATCCCTGTCCCCTACAAAGCTCTACCCAATCATGCCTGCAATTTACATTCCCTGGAACTTAGGGCTGCCAATTGTGCCTTCATTTCAGCCATATTTTAGAGATTACAGCAATTTCATATTCTGGCATCCTGATCATACATGCAGTAGTTCGAATGAGAGTGGTTGTTCTATTTCATTATAAGGACAGAAAATGCTGGAAATATTCAGCAATGCGAAGGGAAATAGAGGTAACATTGAGGAAGGGTCTATGGCCTGAAACTTTGACTTTTTCTGTTTGCACAGAGTATTCCCAGCATTTTCGGCCAGCACTATTTTCATTTTGCTTGTTCTGTTTGTTTCTCACTGTTAAGCTTCAAGCATTCATAGGTTATGAGGAGAAAGAAACTAACTCCATCTGTGAACTCATGGTCTCAGCCTGGGCAAATCACTGTCCCCTGTGTTGAACCTGGTATGTCATAAGCTCACATGTGATTTGAGCTGTTGTCCACTTGTATAGTGTAGCATATTGGGCTTAAATTTTTATTCTTGCTTTATTTTCTTGGATTTGGTTAATTCCTCCTTGAATGTCTGGCGTTATGAAGCAACATCCATTCTTTATGGATATGGTGATGTAAGAACCTCTACCTACAATTGCTGGATCCTATGTTGAGATTGGCCTGGGTTGCTTTAACGTGATGCTGGCTGACACGGCTGATTTACATTCATTCTCTTTGGTCTCCACAGGAAACACTTGTGGATTTTGCCTTAACTCCCACTGATATTTGGGCCGTGTGGCAGGATGAGGATAACCAGACCAACGTTAGATACATTAACTTTGAGCAGTAAGTTCCTGATGAGAATGAAATAAATGTCAGCTAACATTTTTAAGCAATTCCTTTCATAAAATGAGCTTCCCTTCAAAAGTATAGTTGGGAAACTTCCCGTTGTTACAATCGATGTGAATGCCCAAGTTGTGCCCACCACAGTCAATGGGCATTTGAGAGGTTGTGCCTGGGACTCCAACTTTGTCCTGGTGTTGCCTCTTGGCATTCCTGATGGCTTTGCAAAGGTCGTAGGACGTTTTCTTTGATTTAGACAAAGTAATTAAAGGTAACATCTCTAAGTTTGCAGAAGACACAAAGCTCGGTAGCAGTGTGAGCTGCGAGGAGGATGCTATGAGGCTGCAGGGTGACTTAGATAGGTTGGGTGAGTGGGCAGATGCAGTATAATGTGGATAAATGTGAGGCTATCCACTGGTGGGAAGAACAGAAAGGCAGATTATTCTCTGAATGGTGTCAGATTAGGAAAAGGTGGGTGAGGTGCAACAAGACCTGGGGGTCCTTGTACATCAGTCATTGAAAGTAAGCATGCAGGCAGTAAGCAGTGAAGAAAGCAAATGGCATGTTGGCCTCCATAGCAAGATGATTCGAGTATAGGAGCAAGGAGGTCCTACTGCAATTGTACAGGGCCCTGGTGAGACTGCACCTGGAGTATTGTGTGCAGTTTGGATCTCCTAATTTGAGGAAGGACATTCTTGATATTGAGGGAGTGCAGTGTAGGTTCAGCAGGCTAATTCCCGGGATAGCAGAACTGATATATGATGAAAGATTGGATCGACTGGGCTTGTATTCACTGGAAATTAGAAGGATGAGAGGGTAAACATAAAATTCTTACGGGATTGGACAGGCTAGATGCAGGAAAAATGTTCCCGTGTTGGGCGAGTCCAGAACCAGGGTCACAGTTTAAGAATAAGGGGTAGGCCATTTAGGACTGAGATGAAGAAAAACTTTTTCAGCCAGAGAGTTGTGAATCTGTGGAATCCTCTGTCACAGAAGGCAGAGGAGGTCAATTCACTGGATGTATTCAAGAGAGAGTTGGATATAGCTCTTGGGGATAACGGAATCAAGGGATATGGGGAGAAAGCAGGAACAGGGTACTGTTTCTCGATGATCAGCCATGATCATATTGAATGGTGGTGCTGGCTCGAATGGCCTACTCCTGCACCTATTTTCGATGTTTCTATGTGCTGCTCGGGATCGTTTGACTTGTAAGTAGTGGTCTTGGGAATGGTTCTAATGGTTCATCCATGGTTTCCGTTTGGCGAACACTTAAATTGTCTTCTTTGGCACGCTTCCTCTATGCACTTACTGATGAAATCAGCCACAGCAGTGGCGTGCTCTTTCAGTTGGTTGCAGATTCCCTGAATATCGACCAGTCAACTGACTCAAAGCAGTCGCTCGCGTAGGATGTCACCTGTTTCCGCAGACCAGCATTGAAAGACTTCCTTTAACGGATTTTCCCGCTTCAATTTCTGTTTGTAGGCATGGAGGGAAACATAGATACATAGAAAATAGGTGCAGGAGTAGGCCATTCGGCCCTTCGAGCCTGCACCACCAATCAATATGATCATGGCTGATCATCCAACTCGGTATCCTGTACCTGCTTTCTCTCCATACCCCCTGATCCCTTTATCCACAAGGGCCACATCTAACTCCCTCTTAAATATAGCCAATGAACTGACCTCAACTACATTCTGTGGCAGAGAATTCCAGAGATTCACCACTCTCTGTGTAAAAAACGTTTTTCACATCTCAGTACTAAAAGATTTCCCCTTTATCCTTAAACTGTGACCCCTTGTTCTGGACTTCCCCAACATCTGGAACAATCTTCCTGTATCTAGCCTGTCCAACCCCTTAAGAATTTTGTAAGTTTCTATAAGATCCCCCCAATCTTCTAAATTCTAGCGAGTACAAGCCGAGTCTATCCAGTCTTTCTTCATATGAAAGTCCTGACATCCCAGGAATCAGTCTGGTGAACCTTCTCTGTACTCCCGCTATGGCAAAAATGTCCTTCCTCAGATTAGGAGACCAAAACTGTACGCAATACTCCAGGCGTGGTCTCACCAAGAAAGCACAGCTCGGTGATGTGGTTTCCCAAAATGTTGTTGGGGCAGTAGGTGTTTTTTATGGATGTGTAGCGGTAGTCAAGAGTGTTCGGGCCCCTGGTGGGACAAGAGAAATGTTGTTCCACCAACCTTTTGAGGTTGGCTTGCTTGAGGTGCCTAGCTACAATGGGGTGTTGTCACAAAACTGTTGGTGGCAGAGTACAGTTCATTCAGAGCAAGCTTGACATCAGTATGGGGAGGGATGTAGACTGCTGTCAGGAAAGATGAGGTGAATTCCCGCGGTCGTGGTCGAGACGGCACTTCACTCAGATGTTCCAAATCTGGGGAGCATGAGCTTGTCTGAGCGCCGCAAGGTGTTGATTAGGAAGCAAACCCCTCCACCTCTAACCTTGCCTGAAGACACCTTGAGGTTCATCTGGAGGTCTGCTGTTGTCTTAGTCAGGATAAAGGAATATGGAGAATAAAAGATTGGAACATGATTTGTACCAGATGCAGTTTGCACTTTTTGTAGTCCATCTTATTGTAGCCAGATCTCTCGTGGTTAAGGTGTCCCACCTGACCCTTCTGAATTTCTTTCCGAGTGTTGTTTGATCCCTCAGCATTTAATTGCTTTCTATTTGTTGGGCTTTCACCTCCAGCGGTCAGATCCCCCTGTCTGTTCCGTAGTTTTTTTCTCTGATGCCAGTTCTATGCGTTTTCTTGTTGTTTGTGCCTTTGGCCTGTTATTCTAGCATTGCATCTTTAAGTAGTGCTCTAGTGTGAGGTTTCATATGGTTACGTCATTGCCTTGGTGGAAAATACCCTTGTGCCATTTTAATTTTAGTAGATTGAATCCTCATTTTCATAAATGTTTAACCAGTTGTACAGTCATTGAGTCATACAGCGTGGAAATGGGCCACTTGCTCACCTTGTCTATGCTGACCAAGACGACCCATCTAAGCTGGTCCCATTTGCCCGCTAAACCTTTGCGGCCCAAATGTATAAATGTTATTGTACCTGACACGACAACTGTCTCTAGCAGCTTGTTCCTAATAATGTTACCCCTCATGCCCCTATTAAATCTTTCCCCTCTAGTTCTTGATTTCCTGGGGGAAAAACTGCACCTCTATAAGATCACCCCGCACTCTCCTCTGCCCCAAGAAATAGTCTTGGCTTGCCTGCGCTTTTCCTGTAGTTCAAGCCTGGAGTCCTGTCTCTCCCTCAGTTCTCCTGCTTCTCAAATGCTGCACACATTGATACCCAACTGTGTGGCATTGGTTAGAAAAAGGAGAGAGTGACTAATTGCTGTAAGATTATGTGGTTGACTGTGAGGCTGAATAAATTGGTGCTTTCAGGAGAATTGGGAAGGAAACAGACAAAAACATATATTTCTGGAACTTGCAGTCAATAGTGGCTTTCATTTATTGCAGTAACCATGCTGGCCAGTGGAACCAGGTCTTCATACAGCCTGTTGCTGATGAAGAATTACATGTGCCAGAGGATCAGGACCCCAAGGTGAGCAAAGATTGCTTGCTGAGAAGTTACTATCATCCTGTTGCATCCTAATCTCTGATCAGAAATGCTCATGTCATAGATGTGTAGGCAGGAACTGCAGATGCTGGTATCTACCGACAATAGATACAAAGTGCTGGAGTAACTCAGTGGGTGTGGCAGCATCTCTGGAGCAAAAGGATGCTTGACATTTTGGGTGGGAACTGCTCTTCAGACTGACAGTGGAGAGTAGGGAATTGGAGGAAAAGGCCAGAATAATGCAGGGCTGGCAACAGCTGACTAAGGAAGTGTGGACCCCATAACGGCCCATTGTTAGCTGGGGTAGAGGTGATAAGGAAGAGATACAAGGATGTGAACAATGGAACGAGTAGGTCGACCTGGGTGGGGCAGGGAGGAGAGAGGGAATGCAGGGGTTAACTGAAATGAGAGAAATCAATGTTCATACTGCTGGGTTGTAAGCTGCCCAAGTGAAATCTGAGGTGCTCTTACTCCAATTTGTGTGTGGCCTCACTCTGACAGTGGAGGATGCTCAGGACAGAAAGGTCAGTATGGGAATGGGAGTTAAAATGTTTGGCAACCGGGAATTGCGTAGGCCAAGGAAGACTGAGGGTAAGCACTTAGTCTCGCTGATACATAGGAGTCCAAATTGAGAACAATTGATACAGTAGATGAGATTGGTGGTGGTGCAAGTGAACCTCTGCCTAACCTGAAAGGACTGTCGGCATCCGTTGATGGAGGAGGTATAAGGATAGGTGTTGCATCTCCTGCGGTTGCAGGGGAAGGTTCTTGGGGAGGGGGTGGTTTGGGTGGGAAGGGATGAGTGAACAAGGGATTTGCAGAAGGAATGGTTTCTGCAGAAAGGGGTGGAGACTTCCACAGTGTCAACAGGGAGAATGATGCTGGGTCAGAGCATTGAAGGAGGTTGGAATGTCATGCGGGTTCTGAGATTTTGCTGTGTATGATTCCTAGAATCGTGCGGCAGAGAAATTGTCCTTTTTCAGCCACAGCATCCATGCTGACTATGGTGCCTATCTATCCCAGGCCTATTTGCCCATGTTAGGCACATATCCCTCTATGCCGTTCCTTACAAAGTACCTGTCGAAGCACCTTTTAAACATTGTACCTGCCCTCATCACCTGGTAACTTAATCTAGTTATTCATCACACTGTGTGAAATGCTTACCCCTCTGATCTTCATTAAATGTCTCCCCTCCTTAAATCTGTGTCCTCTAGTTCTAGACAAAGCTTCCCTGGGGAAAAACTATTCTGATTATCTATCCTTTCTGTCCCCCTCATGATTTAATAACCCTCAATAGGGTCAGTCTTGGACTATCTATGTTCCTCTAGTGAGAATAAATCCAGCCTGTCCAATCTTTCTGTTTAAGTACAGCCCTCCATTTCAGGCAGCATCCTGGTGTATCTCCTCTGCACTCTCTTTATTGCTTTCACGTCTTTCCTGCAGTGTGATGACCAGGACTGTAGTGTGGTCTAACTAGTATTTTGTTCAACTCTTACATGACGTCCCAACTCAGTCTCGGTTTATGAAGGCAAGCAGGTCAAATGCCTTTTGTATTACACTGTCCACTGGTGTCACAGCTTTCAGGAACCTATGGACTTGAACCTGAAGGACTGACTATCCCAGCCATTGACCCTATATGATATGCCAGAAATGACTTTGCAAAATTCATTACCTTACACTTGTCTAGATTAAATTTCTGCTAATGCTCTGCCTAATCCACCTAACCTTCCATTTAAATGTTGGAGCTGTACTTATCCAGGCGAGTGGAGCCTATTCCATAATATCTGAAGGCTTGGTACAACAGAATATTCAGTCCCTCGCTTGATCAAAGTTGGTGTTTACTTGGTTTGTCTAGTTCCATTTTTGGTCAGTTAAGACTTCACTGGGTTGTTGAGGGTATGTGGGATGGTACCAATGCTTGTTAAGGGGAGGTGATTAGAGTTCTGTTGTTCTGAGAGTTATTGTCTATTTACTCAATATGTGCATCCCCAACAACTTGATTCAACTCAAAACATTTTCCAATTCCCATTGGAATAGAAGGAGTTTGAGGAGTGACCTTGCAGAGGCTTATAAAATGATGAAGGGTATGGATAGGATAGATATTCAGAATCCTTTTCCCAGTGTAAGGGAGTCTAGAACTAGAGGGCATAGGTTAACGGTGAGAAGGGAAAAATGTAAAGAAGATTTGAGGAGTGAATGTTTCAAATGTCATTATCTGGAGTTGAGATTGGAACTGATTATCATTTAGTCACCAGCTAATCTGTCTGCTTCTGATTTTGTACTTCTGCCCGTGTTTAGCACTAACTGAACAATGTAGCTAAAGGGAGATCTCATTGTGAAGAGACTTTAATGATGAGTACATAGATGTTAAATATTTTGTGTTCTGGTTACTCCACAGGAAACCTATCTGGAATACCTCTTTGCCTCTGGCCGTTTTACGCCTCAGGCCCTGCTGAAAGCTCTGCAGGTAATTCCAATCTGTGCAACTCACTTAAAATAAAAGTTATATTAGTTCGCTGTCATTCTGGTTGGCTCCCCCGCCAGTGTTCAGCTGGTAATTATTGTGCTGATAACTAATGGAGATAGAAGCTGCAGTTTTCTGAGTGGGTCATTCCTTTAGCTATTGTGTCGAATACAATCCCTGTGGCAATTCTGCAATACTCGTCAGAGGGCAGCATTTCAACCCTCAGCGATGGCAATGTAATGCCGAAAAGATGTTGAATGAGTGATTGAACAACTTGGACACCAGAGGGAGCTCGTACTGCTTTTTAGAAGTTTGCTGATTTGAGAGGACAGATGTCCTTTACAAAAATGCCGTGTTCCTTAGAATTGCATTGGGGTGTCGGCCTTGATTCTGTCACCTTCTATGGAGCAGTGAGCCTCAGTTATTATCCCACTCGTACCTCCCTGATCCATTCATCCCTGTGTCCCCCTCTCAAATCTCTCTCTGATTCACCCTTCTCTGTGTCACCCCTACTCAAACCTCTCTGATCCACCTTCTCTGTGCGACCCCCCCACTTAAATCTTTCTCTGATCCATCCCCCTCTGTGTGACCCACACACTCAAACCTCTCTGATCCAGCCTTCACTGTGTGACCCCCTGTGTGGGATCAAAGAGTGGAACAGACAATCTCTCTCTGATCCTCCCTTTTCTGTGTGACTCCCTCCACTCACACCTCTCTGATCCATACTTCTCTGTGTGACCTTGTCTGAAAGCTACTTTATCCCACTTTATCCATGACGGGTGTGTCCTCTGATTCGATTCTGCCATAAAACCTGGTGATGGCAGGTAGAAAGGGCCTATTCCATTGCCTGTGATAGTTATACACAGTAGGATACTGGAGATTGCTCAGACTTGGTCTCAAAGACATAGGTGAACGCTTTGCATCATGACTGCAATATGCCAAACCTGCAGACTTTTCACCGGGACCAGTTTGAGCCAACTATTGAATTGAATTGAATATTTATTACATGTCATTTGAACCTCAGTGAGGCTCAAACGAAACTTAGTTTCCACAGCCATACAACCAGAGACAATTCTTACAAGACATACAAACAATGCAATTTACACAAACATCCATCACAGTGAATCTCCTCCTCACTGTGATGGAAGGCAAAGTCTTTTCTCTCCCCTGCACCATTTTTCACCCAGCTATGGCTGCTGTCCAGTGATTATTGTACAGCTGTGATATTTGTATTTGTCCATTTCTGTGGATTATCCAAACCTCAAATATTTAGCATCGGTTTCTGTGCCTATTTTAATTTGGATTTATCAGCAGATGCTTGGTCCGTTTATATTTCCATTTTATTTATTTGGGAGGTTAGTGTCAACAGCATTTAATTCCATCCTTAATTTTCAGCAGCTTGTACTGCGGCAGTTCTGGAGAAGCTGCTTGCCCGAGGATGTTGGATGTGAGCAGATATTATAAAGAAACATGCCACCTACATTATGGATTTCTACTGGCTTGGTATCTTAAGTGAACAGTGCAAGGGGGGGGGGGGGGGGGGGCTCTATGTTGCTGTTGTACACTGGCGAGCTGGAATGTACTGTGGAAATGTGTTTTCAGTGAGGCAATTGAATGTGAACACCCTCAAGAGTGAGATCAGACTATAAACCATGCATTAATTTCCACCCAGTGAATAAATGGGAAGCATTCATTGTAAAACTCTGATCCGAGAGAGTCTTGCTGTCTGTCATTCTCCTGTATCAAAAATATTTACGCCTTCTTCAGAGATATTCCCCACATTTTTTCAAATGAGTGGTCTTTTGTGGTAAGATTGTGTTCTTTCCCTCTCATAGATTAACCACTCTTAATCCCAACAGCAAGATTGTGTAAGGAATATTTCCAGTTTAATCAAATGGTTACATTTGTGAATTTCTTCAAATTAATTTTCATAGCCTCTCTCTTTTCCTTGTTATTTTGCTAAACTCTTTTGTTTGATACCTGGTAACATGAATCCAAGTTGCCTCTCACCTTCTATTGCAAGATATTTTTGTACCTTGAAGTCATTGCCAGCAGACATTGATACAATCCTGTGTGTGTGCCATGATCGGCAACAGACCTGATAACATCGCAGCAGCCTAATGTACCAGTGGTGCTGATGTACTTTTTAAATCTTTGATTTAGATTTACTGCCGAGGGGCAGATAGAATCCTGGACCCGACAATGGATGGGCTGAAGAAGGAAGTAACGCAAGCTGTGGAAAATGCGGTAATGTTGGAAATGGAGGGTCATGGTGTTACTGGAAGTCATTGTTCCTTTGGTTCAGATAGTTTAAGGAGCTTGACCCATCAGTAACTGTAGTAATTGGGATGCAGCTTTATGTTGCTTAGTTCGGTCCCCTTTCTTACTGCTCCTTTGTAAAATTCAGTATTTACAGTGCATTCAGAATGTGTTCAGACCCCTTCACTTTTTACACATTTTGTTACAGCCTTATTCTAAATTGGATTAAATTATTCATTTTAATCATCAATCTACACACAATACCCCAGAAAGAAGAAGCGAAAACAGCTGTTTAGAATTTTTTGCCTAATTGGCAAAAATAAATAACTGAAATGTCACATTTACTTAAGTATTCAGACCCTTTTATTCAAAATTGAGCTTGGATTCATCCTGTTTCCATTGATTATCCTTGATTGGAGTCCACCAGTGGTAAATTAAATTGATTGGACATGATCTGGAAAGGCACACACCTGTCTATATAAGGCCCCACAGTTGACAGCGCATGTTAGAGCAAAAACCAAGCCATGAAGACGAAATAATTGTCTGTAACCTCCGAGACAGGATTGTGTCGAGACACAGATCTGGGGAAGGGTATAAAACAATTTTGCAGCATTGCAGGTCCCGAAGAGCACAGTGACCTCCGTCATTCTTAAATGGAAGAACTTTGGAATCACCAGGACTCTTCATAGAGCTGGCTGCCCAGCCAAACTGAGCAATCGTGGAGAAGGGCCTTGGTCATGGAGGTGACCAAGAACCTGATGGAGATTGGAGAACCTTCCAGAAGGGCAACTTTATCTGCAGCACTCCACCAATCAGGCCTTTATGGTAGAGTGGCCAGATGGAAGCCACTCCTCAGTAAAAAGCACATGACAGCCTGCTTGGAGTTTGCCAAAAGGCACTGAAAGGACTCAGACCATGAGAAACAAGATTCTCTGGTCTGATGAAACCAAGATTGAACTCTTTGGCCTGAATGCCAAGCGTCACGTCTGGAAAAAAACAGGCACCGCATGGTGAAGCATGGTGGTGGCAGCATCATGCTGTGGGGATGTTTTTCAGCGGCATGAACTGGGAGACAAGTCAGGATCGAGGAAAAGATGAATGGAGCAAAGTACAGAGAAATCCTTGATGGAAATCTGCTCCAGAGCGTTCTGGACCTCAGACTGGGGCAGACGTTCACCTTCCAACAGGACAATGACCCTAAGCACACAGCCAAGACAACGCAGGAGTGGGTTCGTGACAAGTCTGTGAATGTCCTTGATTGGCTCAGCCAGAGCCCGGAATGAACCCGATCGAACATCTCTGAAAATAGCTGTGCATCGACGCTCCCCATCCAACCTGTCAGAGCTTGAGAGGATCTGCAGAGAAGAATGGGAGAAATTACCCAAATACAGGTGTGCCAAGCTCATACCCAAGAGGACTTGAGGCTGTAATCGCTGCCAAAGGTGCCTCAACAAAGTACCGAGTACTGAATACTTATGCAAATGTGATATTTCAGTTATTTATTTTTAATTACTTTGCCAAAATTTCTAAACACCTGTTTTTGCTTTTTTATTATGGGGTATTGCATGTAGATTGATGATTTAAAAAAAAAAGAATTTAATCCAGTTTAGAATAAGGCTGTAACGTACCAAAATGTGGAAAAAGTGAAGGGGTCTGAATACTTTCTGAATGCACTGTACCTCTCCACCTTTCTGCATGTATTAATTAAAGTGAAGAAACAAGGATGCTGATTTACACAAAAGGGCACAAAGTACTGGAGTAACTCAGCGAGTCAGACGGTATCTTTAGAGAACACGGAACATTAAAATTATACCTTCCTTCACTGATTTGTTGGTATAGATTAGTCATTCCAAGCTAATCAGTGAATCTTTCCTGAGTGGAGGGAGTTGGCCTTGCATGTTCTGTCATCACACGTTCAAGAATTAATTGGGTGTTTTTCCATGAATTGGAAATTTATTCCGTTGAAGCATATAGACATTGACAAACTTGGGATTGTTTCCTTTTTGATTTGAAGGTCCAAGAGGGTGTTTCTTATAATTTGTCTCATTGTGTTCAGATTCAAAACAGTGTGACGGAGTACGAGTTCTCCCAGGAGGTGTACCGTCAACTGCAAGTGGAATTCTGGTCTAAGTTCTACGCCTGCTGCTTGCAGTACCAAGAGGCCCTAGCTCGCCCCCTTGCACTGCTCGTCAATGCTTGCACAAATATGGTGTGCCTGCTGAAAAAGGTGAGAGTTTGATGATGGCTAGGCGCTGGTTTTCAATCGGGTTCTTTCCCAGCCTGCAGAATTGACAAAAGCCCAGGGGAATTTGAGGTTCCTTTCCCAAGTTTTGATTTTGTTTGAGGAATATAATGACTAAGCTAAAGGCTGGCTTCCATTCATGTGTGCAGTGGCTAAACAGCAACGTATACCTCAGCGGTTCTCAACCGGGGTTACCCGGAATGCTAGGGTTCTGTGAGAGGTAGCTAGGGGTGCCAAGAGAAGCAGTGATAAATAGGCTAATCATATGGAAATGCATTTTTGAGTCATTTTTGTGTTTAATTTCATACTTGTAATTTTATTACACACATATGCCATATTTAGCGACGTCTATTTCGCATATTTAACTACGTCAAATTTAGCGACGTCTATACGGCGCCAGTGTGAAACGGCCTTTAGTGGTCAGTGGATTGGAGCTGTAAGTGACTGATTCGTGTATCATCAAGTGACTCACTCGAGTACTGACGCATGCTCGGTCTTCATCAGTCCTGTCTGTGCTTCCTGGCGTGTAGGTACAGTCCCTCATTCACCCATGTTTAGTCATTTTTACCCATCATTTAGGGATGTTATATGAATTTTTTTAATTTAAGTATATTTATGTTTATTTTTGTTATGTTTTTCTCGCTCTCTCGCTCTTTTGTCTGCCTTTATTTGCTTCAGTTTTAAACAAGCAGTTTGATTTCAGTTTTTTTTTACATTGTCAATGCACTAGAGAAAAACTTAAGGTTTTTTTTGCTTAAACCAGTTATCAGAAAAATATATTATGTTTGCCTTATGAACTTTAAGTTTATGAAAGAGAAAGAAAGATTAATAAAGAGATATAATTTTTTATGTAGGGGTTCCCTGAGACATAAAAATTATTTCAAGGGTTCCTCAAGGGTAAAAAGGTTGAGAAACGCAGGTGTACCTAGTCACAAGCTAGGTACACCTGTTAGTCCTACAAGCACATGACTTGAGTGCAACATCTAGGCTGACCATGCAGGGAGTGCTGCTCTGTTGCTGTTGTCTTTTGCATGAGGCATTATCTTAAGGCCACATTAAGGACGAATAAGATCTCATGACACTGCTTTGAAGAAGATCAGGAAGTTTGGACGAGAGCTTCGTATTATTTATCCTTTTAAGATAGAACCATTAAAACAGATAATCTGTTGTCAATAAATGTTTGTCAATAATTATGAACATTGCAGCACATGGGAATCTAGGGGTCAATTTGATGTGCCTAAGATGTCACTGCATGTGTCTTAAGCAAATGAATGCAATAATCCCAAAACCCCCATCCCCCTCATTCATTAAAAATCTTGGTTGTCAGCTATTTGATTGAGTAAATGTTCTTTAAAACTTTATGAAAGACTCAGTAGAAAGACGGTAAAGAAAGAAGGGACAAAGTGAGAGATCTGGAGAAAGCATGGTGCGTGGAAGAGTAAGGACAAGTTTACATGCTCCAGGTTGTGAATGTAAATGTTGATGTGCATGGGTCTATTACTACAGACAGTAATGGTGACTGACTGTTAACGGTGAATTGGAGATCAGTAGTTGTAAGAGTTTCAGTGGTTAATTCCTTGGTTTGTATTGTTGGTCTTGGTGAACATGAGTTGAATAGTTTGGACCAGTATTTGCAGGCACTGATTAATATGACTAGGATGCTCTTGACCAGTATTCAGAGTGTTGTAAAGTACTATTGCAGCTCTGCTGACTGTTTCTTTTCTTGCAGGGATTTATATCTTTCATGTTTCCCTGCCTCACCATAGATCACCTCTACATGTCTTCAGATGAGGGTCTCTTTCTTGAAGATGAATGTTCCATCACAGATGGTGAGTTGAATACAGGTTAATGATCTTATTGAACAATTAAAATAGGACACTTGATTGCCACCGATCCACCACTCGAGACATTTACTCACTCTGTGACTGTGTCAGCACATCCACAGAGTACACTCCTGCTGGGTGCCTACCAGAATCTCACCACATGAATCACACGTTCAATAAGGTAGCTCTGTACCAACACGAGGGCACTTGAAGATGGGCAATAAATCCTAGCCTTGCCAGCTATGCACACATCCTACAAATTAATAATCAAAAGAATATTTGCTTTCCGCAGATTTCCAACTTCCTTTCCATGTTCCCCCGCCACGGGTACCATATAACCCCGTGCTACCTGTTCCATGGTTGGATAGTCGGCGACTAAACCGTCTCCCCCACCTGGTTTGCCAGGTGAGGAGGGGGCTGTGGACCCCCAGCAGGACCAAAAACAAGACCTGTCGAAGAGCAGATGAGCTCCTAGCGAGCCAACGGCCATCCACACTTCAGTAGAAGTTGCGATCACTGTCGTACATAGCATTGTAAGGCACTGTGCCCGTTGATGTTTTCAACGATGATGATGCTTTCTATTTAACACAGAGCTGGCCTCCTTTGGACCAACAGTCCTTTTCTGTGCCAATTCTTGTGTGGTGAGGTCACTCTAAAATCTGACAAAAAAGACAAAGTTTGCAGTAACTCAGTGGGTCAGGCAGCATCTCTGGAAAACATGGATAGGCGACTGATCATTCTGAAAAAGGGTTGCAGAAGATACACCGTACAAAATGTAACGCATTTACTTGGCCAGCACCCAAATCTACGATGTGTATGGCAACATATCTGCGGGTTCCCCTCCAAGTTGCACATCATCCAGATCAATAAGTTCCTCACTGTCAATAAGTCTAAATTCTGGAACTCCCGCCCCTACATCATTGTGGGAATACCTGTACCAAAATGAGTATGAAGGTTAGAGCAAGCCACTCACTGCCACGTCTGGGTAATTAATGATGGTCAAAAAAAATGCTAGCCTCATCAGTGATGCCCACATTCTGTAAAATGACAAATAAATAATTTCAGTGAGGTGACTTTACTGACCGCACTATCATTAATCAATTTGGATCACTGCAGGTAACTGAATGAAACTCTGTCATTTTGAATGATCAACTTACTAAGCCTGATGGTAAAGGTGGCAATGGTTTTCCATAACATCATTATGTTCTTGGAATGAGCGGTCCTTGATATTTTTTATCCAATCCAAGTTAACTGTGGCCTGGCTATTAATAAGACTAGGTTACCTTGGTGGGAAAGGGTGAATCTTTGGAACGAAAACTCAGAAGTTTATCACAATGTGCTGTGGAGTTCATTTCTGAAAATTTTTAAGCAGTAGCCAGTGTTCTGTGTTTCATTGGTTTTGAGGTCTCCATTTCACTTCATGTGTGCCTTGTCCTCTTATATGTGGTGGTGGTTAAAGTGAGTTCTAGTATCTCTGCAATGTTGAAAAGCTTCAATTTCTGCTCCTTTAGATCCAGAGGTAGCACGGGACCTGCTTCAGTTAGTGCAGTGCCTTAGACTGGTGGGAGACTCCATCACCATGGAAATGGCTTCGTTAATGGAGACGGCAGTGAGCCACTTGCAGCCCCCAGAGAAAGCTGCGGAGCAGATCATGGAGCACCTTTTGGCGAGAGACACGTGAGTAAGACCGAGTGGCTGTGTGATGTCCAGGATTTAGTGATACCCTTCAGAGGGGAATTTGGTAAATGCTTGGAGGAGAAAAGATTGCAGGATGTGGGAGCAGGCAGGCAACTGGTGTGCTGTTAGGATAGCTCTTCAAAATGGCCATTTCCCTGATGTAATGTTATCTGATGAATCTTGCTCTTTGATGATGAAAGGTTGCTGGTGACTGTGCCATTATTGGTCGTAATGCTGGTTGCAATGTTTCCTACATGGTTAAAAGAATCTGGGGCTATAGTCATCTGCCTACCATTGTTTGGTTTCTGGTCTGCAATTCACAATGGTCTCCCCTCACTACACAACTACCACCTCGTATCCAAACTGCACATTGCCATGCAAGCAAAGGGCAGAACAAGCTGCTACACAGAGACATCTCCTGCCAGACGTAAAGCAGGAGCAGTGACTTGTGTCTGCAAGCATCACTGATCTCCTGAAAGCTAAGCTCATGTCTCCTGTCTTCAAGAGTTATTCTGACTATTGTAGCCTTTGGGGAACAGGATGAAGGTGACAACCAGTGAGATCGTTTCTTGGAGGGTGCAAACTACTGCATTTGCTGCAATCTGCAGCAAAAAAAACAAACTTGGAGGAAATCAGCAGGTCAGAGAGCATCTCCAGAGTAAAAATAATTAATCTTAACTTTTTAATCATGGAGTGTTTAGTTGAGCTTCATTGTGGGGGTAAGCCATGTATGCTCTGGAGACAGGCTTGTTCTCCATTTACATGCCTTTATTCAATATGTTGACAAGATCAGCATTTATTGTCATTCTTCTACCTCCCCTCTGGCCCACTGGTATCCTTCTAATAATGGTACAATAAAGGCAATGTCCGGATTTTTCATGGTGGTAGTGATGTTGCCCACGGAATTGATCCTCCTTTTTATTGTATCAGAAGACTGAGGTGCTATGGAAACGACCTTGCTGTAGGCAGTGGGCAGTGTATATTGCAAGACCATGAACTGCTGTGATGAAGCAGGGTGTAGTATTGTACACCTCACTGGCCGCTGCGAGTCTTGAGGTTGTTTGATACCTGGGCTCTGTTGTGGAACAACTTTTCATTGAATGGTAGAATTGCTCTTTGAGACTAAAAGATGGGCTTAATCATTTTTTGTTTTTTTATATATATATATAGTGAGACACACATGGAACTGCAAAGTAAACTGCAGGATATCCGTAACCCAGGCAACATAATCCAGCTGTTGCTGCGGGAGATGGACTTGGAGGGCGACCTGGAGTCGAGCAATGGTAAGGTGAATGTAGTGGGGGAGCCAGCCAAATCTGACCTGCCAAATGGCATTTGTACAACTAGCAGTACCTTTGTTATAGGAAGGAACTGCAGATGCTGATTTAAACCAAAGATAGACACAAAATGCTGGAGTAACTCAGCGGGACAGGCAACATCTCTAGATAGAAGGAATGGGTGACGTTTCGGGTCGAGATCCTTCGTCAGACTGAATCAGGGGAGAGGGAGATAGAGATGAGGAATGTAAGGTGTAAAAAACGACAAAGGGGATGGAAATCAAGGAAAATGTGGAATAGATCGTTGTTAGCTAGGAGAAGGTAACAGCAAAGCAAACAGATAAAATGTAAACGAGGACAGTCAGACTAGTCGAAGAACTGGTAAGGGGGAAGGGATGGAGAGCGAGGGAAGGCAAAGGTTACTTGAAGTTACCACTGGTATTATCCCACTAGTCTGACTCCTCGTTTACATTTTATCTCTGTTTGCTTCGCTGTCACAATAATCTAACAATCTAACCTAGCTAACAATAATCTCTTCTACATTTTCCTTGATCTGCTGAGTTACTCCAGCATTTTGTGTTTTATCTTCTATTAGCAGTACCTTTGTCTTTTCAATAGATTTGCTTTTGTCTGCACTCGTGGGTCATATGTGCTTGAATGATTAAGGTGGCACTCCATGACTGCTACAAGAGTACAGTTGTGTCTTGTTCCTTTACATGGAATTGGATGGGCCGTTTATATTTTAGTTGGTGTTTTAACCATAATCAGAGACATTTGGTTGTGCTATCAGAGTGCTCATTGCCACTGATTCTGCCAGGTGACATTTTGCCTACAAATCTTTAGCTCTAAAGTTATACCGGGGAGGGTAGGGCTGGTGTGATTTTCTCCAGGCATCTGAGTACTTGTGGCTTTGATCTTGCCTCGTGGTTCTGATGTCAACTGGGTCCTTGCCACTTTTGTTGAAGTGAAGTGATTGGGAGTCTGTCTTTCTCATGTGACGGTGTTGTTTCTATAAAGCACGGATTTGTGTTATGTTGTGGGCAATCACTGCTTTTTCCTATCCCCTGTGTACCATTTGACTGCCTTTGAACTGCTCCGAATTAACTACACGGAGGTGCATGAAATGTCCTAGATTTGCACAGGTTTGATTATTAATGGGGGGCTCTCTGTGCTCACTTCTAGGGTCCCTTGATACGACTAGATTGCATCAAACTGTGCTACCTGCTCTGTGTACCGTGTCTTAGAATGGAAACCTGCTGATTTTTTTTGTTCTGTATTTTCCAGACCCGCCTCTGCACATGCGAATGAACATGGCCCAGTTTTATGGTAGCAATGTTGCCATTAATGTTGTGTGTCAGGCAGCGTACCACATATCCATGACCCGTTTCCTCATCTGTCGTGACCTCCTAATTCTGCAGCAGCTAATGCTGCATGTTGGAGACGGCGTAAGTATTCTTTGATTGCACATCATGCAGCAGGGTGGGTTGTAACTTGCGTTTGAGCTGCTGGAGTAGTAAGCGCCTTGTAATATATCTCAAGCCTCTCATAATGGCCGTGTGATCTAACTATGAGATGGGGTTTTTTAATTTCAAGATCTAAATATTTGTATTTACCATCTATTGCCATTGTACTTACAAAGTGACTGACTTAACATTTGCTTGCTGTTTTCTGGGTGTGTACTTGGGTTTGTTGATTTTTCTGTTATTTTCATTTATCTTACACCGTAAAAGTTGGATTTAATTAATTATTTTCCAAGAAATCTGTGTCTGATTAGATTAGACCAATATTATTGCAGATAGTCCAGTCAAAAGTTTTTTTGGCCTTCCATCACAGCAATGTGATGGATGTTTATGTAAAATATGTTGTGTCTTGGGTCTATTTGTTGTAATGTATGGCTGCAGAAACGGCATTTCGTTTGGACCTCACGGGGTCCAAATGACAATAAATTGAATTGTATTGTATTGTATTGTATTGTATTGTATTGAAAACTGTATTTTAAGAGTTTGTGTTTGCATTTATCAAACCCGCACAGGGTATGATTTATTAATTGGCCTTCCTGTGTGTTCTTCAGGTGAGTTTGGGAGCTGGTGGATATCTCCTGCAGCTTCAGCAGGAGCTCATTCCTCGCACATCACTCCTCGTGTGCACCTACTTTGTGATGAGATGGGCTTGTCAGTCTTTAGCATCAGCCGTGCCTGTTGATACATTGTAAGTGTGGGGAAAAAATGTTTTTTTTAAACATGGCCTAGTTCCTCCATTGAAATACACACCTTTTATAGTCCACCACAGATTTAGCAAGTTTCATTTCATATAACAACCAAGTAGTGTACCGAATATTTCCCATTACAAAATTGATATCAGATCCTTCAGTGGGTCGTGCTTTCTGAGACCTGAAGTAAAATCCAATCACATTTGGGGCAAGAGATTAGACTCTTTTCATGCCTGTTCTCTTGTAAGATTCCTGTAATAAACTGTTCCTCTATCTAACTAATTACCAGTGTGTCTTTATCTACAAAACATGGCTGCCTTGAAAATAATCTGCCTCTTCTGAGGTTGAGGCTGTTTGTGTGAATGGAGCTGCTCTATCTAACTAGAGGGCCTGTTCAGACTGCTTGTGTTCAGTAAAAGGAGTTTCATTTCCCCCATATAACATTAATTAAACGTCCATTAAAACTATTTGGATACAACGTGTCTCTCTATTCTTTGTTTCTCTTGAAACATTCCCCACCACCGTCACTGTACTGGTGTTATCTCAGAATCAGCAAGAAATTGAACAGCCAGTTGTAGTTTGTCTTTGGCAGTTATGGGGATTTTCTTACCTGGGCACTATCTCGAGTTTGATAGTACATGTCCACCATGGATTTTCCAGCGCCCTTGGTTCCAGAGTCTTTCTGGATTATTGTTTTGCTGGACCAACAGAGGCCATGGCCTCAGAGGAGACCAACGGTAATTGAACGGTCCTCCTAGGCCGTTGAGATACCATCCCGCAAATTTGACCTCGGAATTCGGCTATGGTAACGGATCTGCCGGCTTTAACCGGGCTGGAGTTTCAGAGCCACGGCCACAGGGGGGCAAATTCGACCTGCCAATCGGTGCAGAAGGCCTGATGAGGTCAGGATCAGCTGCCTCACCCAGCCTTAGCGCCACATTTGGGGGGGGGGGGGGGCTTCCGGTGGGGGGGAAGTGGTTTCAAGTGCACTCTCGTAATTTTGTCTGGATTAAAGGAGGTGCCCGAGTGCAATTTGCCAGAAAATGGTTGGTGGACCAGTAGAGACAAGGTAAATAATTGTAGAAGGAACTAACAAGCATTTTTCTGTGGTTTCAGGGAATCAAACCTGCGACAATTGTCAGTGTTAGAGCTGTCAGACTCTAATGCCTTAACTTCGCAACGTGCAGGTAGGTAAATTTGGCAAATCTGTGACTCATGGAGTTGGAGTGGGGGTTGGTTTTCAGTAAGAAGGCGAAAAAGATGCCAGCCAATGTTGACACAGATATTTGAAAAGTTAAGGGATATAATTATTTTACCTTCACAGTCAGTACTGCTTGTGTGCAGTACATATGGCTGGTAAAATCGTACATACTTGTTGCTTATAACAGTAAGCTAGTTAACCATTCAATAAAATTATGCATCATTGTCCAATTACCAGCCCATGCCTAACCCCTCCCTCCTTCATCCCAGCCACAGATGTGAAAGCAAATATAGTTTTCCTTTCTACTCTATTTCTCTTTTTCTCCAGGAAACAAATAATAGCTCGTATAATCTGAGGAATACAAGTCCAGCATATGATATTTTATTGTAATGTAACAATTATAATACTGTAATGGCACTTGGAGTCCATGTACCATTCTGACCACTTTCAGCTTTTTAAATACTTCTGTTCTTATGCACTTCTTAGTATCTCATTGTGTGTTCCCTTGCCTTGTTTGCCATTTCCTTGCACTTCTTGTGATTTGTAATTTTGTCATCTCTGTGTATGACTAAGGAATCTTGGTGTTTCCGTAAATACAGCACTCAGTAGTGAAACTGACGGTCTCCAAACTTCCAGGTTATTTTCGGGGTTTTTTTAATGTAATATTCCCATTGTTTCATATCCTGTATAGATCATGGTGTATAGCCAAAATAATGAGATGAAACAAAAATAAATGAATCTATTTTTACAAAGAAAGATATTAGATATGTCCCTGTGTTTTCTTGCCTTTATTTGACATTTTTCAAACAGGATTCATTAAATCCTTAGGCTGATTTATACCAGAAAGTTTCCATTAATTTTGCTATTAACTATCTCTATATAAGCTAAATTATGATTATGCTTATGATTTGTATCATTTATCACCTGATAAGATGGTTTTCTGATGCTCCATGTTTTTGCAACAGAACACGAGTAGCAGTGTCCATTTGGTCATGTGTGAAATATGTGAATTAAAAGCAGATTAACCTTTTTTATATTTATTTTATTATTTTTTATTATATGTTGTGTTAAAGCTTTCCGTTGAAATACTTAATAATGAATAGAACTTAAAATCATGAAATAATTTATGATAATCCATTTTATCTGTGTCTCATTCTGCAGTCCACTCGTTGCAATTTAAAGGCGTTTTACACCTTACATTCCTCATTTTTTTTAATAACGTGATTGTAATGACCCTGGCCTGAACTATGAACGTGGTGAGTTACGTGCGGACATTTTGTAAGGGAGCTTAGAAATGAGTATACCAGACAGTGTCCCATTTGTCTTATAAATATATTTTTTTCTTGTTTTTTTTCAATTTTGAAAGTATTAAATTTTGGTAACATTTTTGTCGATTTTGATCTCAAATTAGCTCAAAGGGTAGGCCCATTTTTAATGCTGTGGTATTTCATTATGATTTAATAACTTTCAAATTTGGCCACCCATGTCACACGTTGGTACCCTTATTTACAGAAACACCCATATACATTTTCCTGCAGCCTAGAATTTCCTTGCTCAGTATTTACCACTTCTTATTATGTCTCTTTTTATCTAATTATCCTATGTTTGTCATGCATTACTTGAATTAAGATGTAGAAAAATATTCTCGTCTACTATTGGGTACAACACAACACAATTACACATTGAGTCACTGGGGTCTCCAGGGCGGTCCTGCTTTAAAGGATTAATGCTTACTGTGGAACCCAAAGAGTGATAATCTGGCTGTTTATACATTATCAGGCGAGTTTCTTGTAATGGCTGGCATCATTTTTGCTCCTCTTTCAATCACAGATTTTAATAAATTAGATGCTATATCCTTGCATGTTGAAGATTTAATTTCAAATCCTTGTTAAGGTAACACTGATGACTTGCCCTATTTTCTAGCCAGCAGCCTACGTACAGTGGTAGAGTTGTTCTACCAGCAGGTGGCCAGAAAACACATCCTCTCCCGGCTGTTGTCCCAGGATAACAGTCCTTTAAATCACTCGTTAATCAACTGGGCGCAAATTGGCATTGTCATTGCAAACTACCTCCTCCAGTATTTGTATCCTTTACAATGGTGCCTAACATAGCAGTATGTTTGTTTATTTTTTACATCGTGTGTTCTATATTGATAATATCTCATCAGAGAATCGCTGATAGATTGAGACTGTTTATTTTAAAAAGTGCAGGGTTTAAAGAGATGAAATTCAGGATAAGTATTTGAAAGAAAATTAGTGATGACATTGAAGGCACAGCGGTAGAATCACCAGAGACCTGCATTTGATACTGACCATGGGTGCTGTTTAAGAAAGAACTGCAGATGCTGGTAAAATCGAAGGTAGACTCTAATTGCTAGAGGAATTCAGCGGATGAAGCAACATCTATGGAGAGAAGGAATTGGTGACATTTCGGGTCGAGACCCTTCTTCAGACTGATGTCAGGGGAGGGGGTAGGACAAATAAAGAATGTAGGCGGAGACAGTGGGACTCGTGAGAGAACTGGGAAGGGGGGGGGGGGGGGGGAATGAAGAGAGAGAGCAAGGGCTACCTAAAGTTAGAGAAGTTAATGTTTATACCGCTGGGGTGTAAACAAGTGAAATATGAGGTGCTGTTCCTCCAATTTGGTTTGGGCCTCACTCTGACAATGGAGGAGGCCTAGGACAGAAAGGTCAGAATGGGAATGGGAGGGGGAGTTGAAGTGCTGGGCCATCGGGAGATCAGCTTGGTTAAGACGGACTAAGCGGAGGTGTTCAGCGATACGATTGCCGAGCCTGCGCTTGGTCTCGTCGATGTAGAGAAGTTAACACCTGGAACAGCGGATGCAGTAGATGAGGTTGGAGGAGGTGCAAGTGAACCTCTACCTCACCTGGAAAGACTGGGTCCGTACAGAGTTTGTACATTTGTTGCAGGTCTGGCAACGTCTAGAGATCAGTCCGAGCTGTGTCAGGCTAATAACTTGTCACTGGAATCTTTGTATGTGTGATCTGTCAAATACACATTATACCTTAAACATGGATGTTAAAAATCACTTGTCGTTTAAAAAGCTGGAAAGGGCTCACAATATTCTTTCCTCAACCGATGTCGCTGAAAAAGGATTAGGTTTTCAATTGGTCATTTGTTTTGTACTGAACTATTTTTACAGATTAATAGGGATGTACGATGTACCAGCAGTGACTACATTAGCACAGTAGTTTGTAGCAGAGTAATAACCCAGAAGCTTGGATGACTCATTCAGACATAAATTTCAATCCCAGTGCAAGCTACGAAATTTAAATATCGTTGTTAATTTTAAGGAAAAAAGGTCGAGAAATGATCACAAAATAGTGGCATTGGAATATTATTATTACATGTGATGAAATACAGTGAGAGCTTTACAGGGATAGTGATTTTATTACTATTTGAGAAAGAGATTGATGTCCCTGATTTTCCTCACGAGGATTCCAAGCATTTTCATGCCATTTGTATATGGCTGTTCCAATTGCCATGTTCTTTGGCCATTTTCTATTTGAGTGTGAATGTATGAACCAGTCTTTCCCTTCCCGTGATCACATCTCAAACTGAAAATTATTATTGGCTGTGATTTATTGCATCCTGTGGTCAGTGGTAGTAAATCAAACTCTAACACAGGCTTGCCTGTTACAATTTTAAGTCTGTTTGCTCTCCTGTGTGCTCAAGGAGGCACATGTGATGGTTTCCAGCTAATAGTGAAATCATGGCAAAGGGAACTCACAAGATCAAAGACTGAAACAGCTGCTGTGGCTGTGCATTAGTTTAGTTTAGAGATACAGAGTAAAAACAGGCCCTTGGGCCCGTCGAGTCTATGCCGATCACCCTTACACTAGTTCTATCCTAGACAGTGCAGATAATTTACAGTAGCCAATTAACCTACACACCAGCACGTCTTTGGAATGTGGGAGGTAACCAGAGCACGGCGAGAAAATCCACACGGTCACAGGGAGAATGTATGAACTCTGTACAGACAGCACCCGTAGTCAGGATTGAACCAAGGTCACTGGCGCTGTGATGCAGCAACTCTACCGCTGAGCCTCTGTGCCACCATATAAACAAAGGCCACATCTGGCCACATGTTCCCTGCTTCCTTGTTGCTACGACACATTAATCTTGGCCATCACCAATCTTCCTTAAATCTGATTCAGATGGGCAAATAATACCAGCTTTCTGTTTCCGGAGTTTCTCATGGGGCACTGCCAATATGTACAGCTTCAGGTAGGTGATATATTTGTATTCATTGTGTAGTTCTTGGTGCTGTGCCTCGTTGGGTAATGAAACTTGAAACCTCTCCCAGAAGGTGTGATTTCACTTAATTGACTTTGCTGCCATTTGGGGGTGGGGGTGGGGGGGTGTTGATTAATGTCCCTGATATTCCCCACTATATTCCCGAGTATTCCTATGGCCTTTATATATGGTTGCTGCAGTCACCATTCTCTAAGCATTTTGCAGATCATTTGGTTCACACATCTGAACAAGGGTGGGAATTCAAGGCTAAGAGAGATTGCCTGCGAGACAGTAACATTTGAACAAATGTGAGATTCAGGAGCCTGATAAAATCAAAATCATTGGGTCTGATATCTTACTTAGAGCAAAGTAAGATGATTGTCCTTAGATGCCTATAATCTAGACATCAGAACTGTGTCCATGATTCAACTGTTTTAAATTACATCTTTCATTACGCCTCCAAATAGGACACAAAAGGATCTTTACGCTGTCATAGTTATAAAACTATACAGCATAGAAACGGGCCGTTTGACCCAACTCGTTCTTGTCAACCAAGCTGGTTAACTGAGTTATTTGCTCTTGCTTATGCCTGGCCCATATCCTTCCAAACCTTTCCTATCCATGTACCTGTCCAAGTATTTATTACATGTCGTAATTGTACTCTCCTCTACCACATCATATTTCAACTTGTTCCATGTACGCACCAACCACTGTGAAAAAGTTGTCGCTCAGGTCCCTTTTAAATATTACCCCTCTCACCATGTGTTTGGTATTCCTTTGCATTTACAACGTGCCGAATGGACAACACAGCTCACCCCCTCCATGACACACAGGTCAAACTGAGGAGCACCTTCAGCAACAGACTGGTTCCACCAAGATGCAGCACCCCACAGGAGATGCTTTTTCCCTGAGGCGATCAAACTGTACGACTCCCCTTCTGTCGTGTGGACTGATTCTCCTTCCCCCTCCCCAATCTTTGCACATCCCCAATCCTGGACTTTCCACTGTCACTTTAATTTCATGTATCTTGTGTTTTATGACTGTTGGCAGACCAATTTCCCTCCTGGGATAAATAAAGTTCTATCGTATCGTATCGGATTACTGGCTATAGGATGTGGATTGCGGGAAACCTGGGTGTTAGTTTAGGGTGGGGGGGCTGTTCAGCTTGCTACATGGCACCAGATTGGTCTGGGAGAGTTCAGTGAGTTGCAAATGATATTTGCAATTACTTTCCTTGTCAAGTCTTCTTAGCATCTTTCTTCTGACAGGAGCCTGCTACTACGGAGTAACTTGTCTGTGTTGAAGATACTACCTGCGTGTAGCATCTTCAGAAAATATTGTTTCTTTTTCCACATCACCTTGTTTGAGTCTGTGTGCTATATTCGAAGAGAAAGTCTTGTTGACTGAGAAATGATCTGCATTTCAATCAGAATTTTGATTCTCTGAGACTGAATTGAATTAGCCTGTTACGTGCTGCCAGCTATTGGGATAACAGAAGCGAATGTTGCCCTGTAAGAACTGATCTATAATGGGATTATGTGAACTAAACTGTATTCTCACTGTTGATGTTGATATGTTTCATGTTGCTTTTTAATAAAACTGGCATCACTAATTATTTGCATGTTTGCTTTATCTTTAAGGAATATGTGCGTCTGTTGCAACCTTGGTGTGAAGTAAATGTTGGCTCACGGCGCTTTGTGCTAGGGCAGTGTTACCTGGCCACAGGTGAAGGTTACAAGGTAAGGTTGTGGTGAGAGTGGAAGATGAGCGAGGTTGTGGTGGGAATTTCTGTTGCTGCTTTCTGCATCAGTATGCAAATTTGTATATTACTTTCCATGTTTGTCTCAATGTAAGATCCTTGGTAGATGGGAGACTGCCAACAAGTCACCAATTCATAATAGTGATGCTGTAATTTCAAATAGGGCGCAGAACTGCCCAGTGCCTTGGTATGTGAACGGATGCGTAATGGATGAGGACCTGTCCTGAACCTGGCAGCAGACTGACGTACTTTGGAATGGGGATTCATTCCAGATTTATTCCCAGCATAATTCATGGCTACTTGCTTGAATCTCTTCAGTCGAGTATCATCCATTCCCTCAGAACAGAAGCATTTATGAACTAAATGACTAATGCCACCTTCCTGTGTGATCCAGCACACTCACATGGTACCATTCATCGTCAGGAATTGACAAGAAAAAGCTCCTCATGACACATGTTTCCTTACCTCTCCTGTCTGCCTGCAATCTATTCTTCACTACTTCCATTTTCTCATCTACACAATGCCTGATACCAATTGAAGACAACATTAACTTCTACCTGGATGCTGGTATACCCAAATTATCTCCGCCTCTCCCACATTGGCCACCTGATATGCTGCACTGGATGCACAAAAGATTCCTTTAAATATGGAGCAGACCAGAGCCATTGTCTTGACACAGCCTTTGTTCCTTGTCCAGATCAGGTGTTGCATTGGACATCTGAGCCTCCATGTACTAATAAAGTCACAAAGGTTTCCACCAATTCTGCATTTGGCTCAGCTACAGCTGAAACCCTTGATTTCCTTCAAATATGGCGATTCCTATGATCTTCTGGCCAGATTTCCTAGTCTTGTCTTATCCTGGTCTTCGAACTCTTTAATGGACTTTGGCATCCTGTGTTATCTCCCTCATCTCCTATAACCCACTCAGTTGGTTCTGCTTCAATTCTTAAAACTCTGTCACCCCACATTATCAGCTGCGCCTTTGACTGCCAGAACTAAGCTCTGGCATTCCTTGCTGAAGCCTCTTCATGCCTTTCCCTCCCTGTCGTTTTGACCATGCCTTTGGTCATTTGCCATTGTTTAACATTATTTCTTTGATGCTGCTTCTATGTGGCACCATGAAGAGTCGTTAAATAAAGGAGATATATGTGGATATTGTTGCTGTTGACTTGAGGTGTGGCCAGTGAACAGACACATGGGGTGGCGATTACCCCATTCCTCAGCCCATTCCAGTAGGTGAAAGGTTGATGAGAGTTGATTCAGAATTCTGACTTGGTGTTATGTGGTTAGGGGTATTTGCAGCCTGTCGGCATCATTGCTTCTTTTCCAGGCTCTGGAGTGCTTCCGTGACGGTGCTGCAGCCGTGGGGAGGGAGGAATTCCTGGACAGACTGATCCGGGTGGAGGATGAGGATGCTGTCTCCAATCCCAGAGTGCACTATTACAACAAGGTGTGTACTAAGCTGCAGTCTGCTGCTCGTGACCTTTTGCCAATAGCAAGGCTGCTTAGGTGAGGGGTCCATATGGGATGGGATCTGGCTTTAAGCATAGGGTAGATTTGAGCCCTTGTCTACCTGCAGGATAGTTATGATTTTCAGCACTTTCAGTCAACAATTGTTATTTTCCCCCTTTGTTTTGGAGTACACCTTTCTCCATCGATAAGTTTCGCAACACTATTTCCAAACCAGTTTTGTTGTGCAGTCCCAACTGCACCTTATGGTTCCTGGGTGGCTAGAGTTGCTGAAAACAATGTAAAAGTCCGCAAGGCCTTTTAGGCTCTAGCACGCAGTAACTGTTGATCCGCATTTATGTATGATACATCTGATCTGTTTAGATATCATGCAAAACAAAACTTTTCACTGTCCCTCGGTACACATAACAATAATAAACCTAATCCTTTACTATCCTTGTCCCTCTCCACCATCCTGTATTTACAGAATATCAATTGATAGTTGTTTCTATTGGTTGAGGATTTGGGGAGCTGTTTTTGCTGAGCAGTCATTAGGCTAGGAAAATAATCAATAATGCTGCTAAATATCATGGTAATGTTGAAATGGAGAAAGCATTATGTGAGTATTAGATAACTAACAGGGCTAATTGATCTGTGGCAATGTAAACCAGGCTGCTACTATTCCATCTTTTCAATCTTCAAATGGATTTTTAGAAGTTTGGGAGAAAGTAAATTGACTTTTTTTCCCATTTTAAAGGTGAGTTTGTGCATGTGTCTTCGTAATACTTTTGTAACATCCAGTTGGAACATTTGGAACATGATGAAACTGTGAAATCTGTCTTTTGTCTATTTAAACACCTGAAACACCTTAAGATGTAATTTTGCTTTAGGTAGAAGTACATTAAAAACAGTTAAAAAAGGATCAAGGAAATTCAAATTCCTACCAGCACAACTCAAATCTTGCCAGTCTTTTGGGTTATTTACAAAAAAACATTGCAATAGCAGATGCGACTATCTGCAAAACTAGTTAAAGCCCGTTTTTTTTTCAATACAGATATTGGAGTTTTTAATAGAAACACACAAAAGTGCCTCGAATATCTGCCTGGGGCAATGCATGGTGTCCTATTGTTCCCATACTCACCTGACCACTGTGCTTGGTCTTTGCACCCTCTGTGCAATGGTTACTTTTCACAAAGTGCTGGCACGTGTTCTGGAATAATAACTTTAGCCATTTCAGATTGTCTCTGCAAACTACATCCTTCTGCTTTCATAAGTGCTGCACGCTGTGAACAAAATCTGCCTCATTTCAACGCGCCATGTGTGGCAACATATGTGCCTTAACTGACCATGTGCAGCAACATATATGTGGTGGGACAGTTGACATTTCATTCAGGGCCCTTCAGTCCAGGTGGAGGGACCGACGCAAAATGTCAACTGTCCATTTGGTCCCTTTCACCCCACCAGCCTTTACATCCAACGCATCATCCTCTGTCATTCCTAGAGTGTCACCTCCAACATGATCCCACCTACCACCTGTTACATCTTCCCACCCCCATTCCTTTCCGCATTCCTAGAGTGTTCTCTCCGCAACCCCTTGGTTCATTCATCCCTTCCCACCAAAAACACCCCCTCCCCGAGTACTTTCCACTGCAAGCGCAGAAGATGCAGCACCTGTCGCTATACCACCTCCATCCAGGGGCCCCCGACAGTCCATCCAGGTGACACAGAGGTTCACGTGCACCTCCTCTAACCTCATCCACTGCAACCGGTGTTCTCGATGTGGCCTCCTGTACACCGCCGAGTCCTAGCGTAGATTTGGCAGCCATTTCGCCGAACACTTGTGCTTGGTCCGCCAAGGCTTGCTGAATCTACTGGTTGTTAATATTTAACTCCTCTTCCTATTTCCATATTAACCTTTCTGTCCTGGGCCGCCTCCATTGCCAAAGTGAGGCATCACGCAGGTTAGAGGAACACCTCATATTCCACTGGGTAACTTACAACCCAATGGTACTGAACACTGAATTATCCAATTTTTGGTAACTATCCAACCCTCTGCTTTCTTCCCCTTTCTCCCCTCTTTCCCCCGCTCCCCCTGTGCGTCCTTTTGTCTCGCACCTTCCCTCTTTTCATCTCTGACCTTTGTCCACTCTCTGCCAATCAAAAATCCTCCTCACCTCAATCGGCCTATTATCTGCCATACTTTGTCTTGCCCTCCTCTCGTCCAGCTTTCTTTCTCTGTCCTCTATCCCACAATCAACCTGAAGAAAGTTACCGGCCGAAAAAGTCTCCATCCATTTCCTCAAGAGTTGCTGCCTGACTTGCTGTGTTACTCCAGCACTTTGTTTTTTTTTTAATAAACCTGCATCTGCAGTCCCTTGTTTCTGTATTATATGATCTCAACTGTTTGATGCTTGTTCCTAGGTCCTGCGATTGCTGGAAGACATGGGGTTACCAGAGCTTGTTCTGCAGCTAACAGCAATTGCAGTAACTGAGGCAAGGGATGACGGGAAGATTCTGGTGTGTGTGTTTATTTTTTACTTCCTATTTGATTAAGTGTTGACCTGCTACTTCAACCTCTTCTTACGAGTGAAATGAAACCAGCGCCTTTTCTGTAGATTCTCAACTGATGTTCAACTAACGTAAGAGTCCCAGCAAGGATTTATTCATTGTACAATCTCTGAATGTGGTTTTACATGACTGAGAGTAGCCTGTAGATTTGGTACGTGGTTTGTAGCAGGTGCTCAATGCTTTTCCCAGAAATATCCTTTTTTTGGTAAAAAGAAGCACAGGTTGGAGTCTCGGAGTTGAACTGTAAAAGGCATTCGCATTTTTACCCAACTCTCTCTCTTATCTGCAATTGCACTGAGGAACAGTTAAATCTCCAATTTCCCCCCACTGGGTGCGGTGTTGACAGTCTGCAACGTTTCTCTCTTCACAGATGTTGCTTGGCCCAAGTATTTCTAGCTTTGTCTAAAATTCAGATTTACACGATTTAAATTGCCACACACAATTTCCAGCATTTCGATACAACACGTGCACAGTGAATAATCTGGGTGGAATTGCCCTCTTGGCAAATCTTAACAACAAACCATGAACCTGGCATTGTTTGGCTCCTGTTTTCAGCTGTGTTACTGTGTGGTGGCTGAGAATAAATTGAGGTATTGCTGGTTTTGTGTAGTACCAT
Organism: Amblyraja radiata; assembly: GCF_010909765.2. NCBI lineage: Eukaryota > Metazoa > Chordata > Chondrichthyes > Rajiformes > Rajidae > Amblyraja > Amblyraja radiata. Next base: position 36,817,919 of record NC_045975.1, read on the forward strand.
AATAGATCAATAAAGCTTATGGTCTACATTGTTTATATGCGTGCATGTGTGTGGATCAATCCTGTGTTGGTGTATAAAAACAAAACTGCTGGCAATGTTTTTTTTAAACAATGCTCAAGCCAAGTGTTGATAACAACTCTGGTGTGTAAAGAGCCTGTCGCACTTGGGCATCATTTACGCTACATCATTTACGCATCATGGCGTAGGCAGTAGTGCGCGTTGCCCCAGGATTTTGGGATTCACAAAATCCTCAGGTGCCACCTGCGCCCAAGTGGGACAGGCCCTTTAAAGCTTTCAGCCCACGGTGTTGGAATATGATTGGGAAACATGGAGATTGTGTAGTTCCTCCATGCAAACACAGGCAGGAGTGGGAGCTCTGGGAAAGGCAGAGAGGAAAATCTTTCCCAGCGTTTAAAGGGAACAAGGGTAATGATAAATGGGTGATAATTAGGCAAAGAATGGATCAAATGAAACGCAAAGAGAGTCTTTAATTGGCAGCAGCAGTGGGACAACCAGGGCCAGTGTCCAAACTGGATGTTTGGAAAGATTGACATGGAACCTGGAAATTATATGTTTCCAGATGGAAGTTACTGCAGGAAATAAGTCGCAGCAGTTTGAGGGACTGATCCATTTTCTTAGTCTGGTAAAATATGAAGTATTGGGGTTTTTTTATGCATCCATGTTGTTTTGGAATTCTGCTGGAGGCTGCAATTGGGAATTAAAATGGCAAGTGACTGAAAGCCTAATGCTTGGAACCTAAGTGTGTAGAAAAGAACTGCAGATGCTGGTTTAAATCAAAGGTAGACACGAAATGCTGGAGTTACTCAGCGGGACAGGCAGCATCTCCGGAGAGAAGGAATGGGTGACGTGTTGGGTCGAGACCCTTCTTCTGAAGAAGACAGAGATGTTGCCAGTCCCGCGGTGTTACTCCAACATTTTGTGTCTAGCATGGATATTCGCAAAGATGCCCTGAATGTGTTTGATTTCTCCCAGATACAGAATACTAACAGAATTGGTACAATTGAAATTCTTGCTTTTTGTGAAAAATGCTTGGTTCTCTGCACAGTGGGAGGGAAACCCAAAGGGACAGATCTTGCATCACTTGAACTCTCACGGTGAAGTGTCTTGAGGTGAAGATCTTGTGTTATGGTGATTGAAGAGAGGACTTGCAGTGAACAACCTCTCTGGAACATTGAGAGAGAGAAAAATAGATGTGTTTGGTGGTGTTTTCATTCTTGTACACATGACGGAGAATGTAGATGGCGGATGGTGCTGGGTTGGGAGTGGGCACAAAGAGTCCCTGGTTCTGGGAGTCAGGGAAGGGGGTGAGGTGCAGCACATACACAAATGCCATGGCTTTTTTGATATGTCTAAAACAGCAAAGTAAGCATTAGTGCGGAGGGTGGTGCGGTTTGAACACTAGCAATGAAGAAGCTGGGCAAGTGAAATCTTGACATCTTGACACAGTTGGGTCTGCAGTGAGTGAGGGAGCAGAAGGTGTGAAGCCTCTCCTTGATGGGGTAATTGAAAGTGTAGAGACTTAGGGTTTTCATGATGTATGTAATAATGATCATCTTCCCTAGAAGGTAGTGCCCACTGCATTTAATCACTCGTGTTTTCCCTCCAGGCTATGTTGTGGACAAAGATTTTCAAGCATCACTTGGACCTGGGTCACAATTATCAGGCTTATGAATCACTCACCCAGAACCCGGACACCAGCAGGTGAGAGAGCAGGAAAGACGCTGTTGTCAGTGTGTCTCCCACCCTTCCTTCACCTCCCCCTCCCCCTCTCTGGAATGGCGAGCTGACACGCCATGGTGTGATGTTGAGTTCAGTGTTGTGAGCATTGTCAGAGGGGTGATTAACAGGCTGGCTCATGAGCTCACCCTGGAGCAGTTCCAACACAGCTGTGTAGTACTGTATGGTGCCCTGTGTTGGCATTCACGGCCATAACCTACAGCAGGAGTGACAGATGTGGCAGCTGCAGAATCTTCTCCTTGGGGAGGAATGCTCTCTCATTCCTCTGCTCTTCAGATGGGGTGAGGTGGTGTGGTGTGGCTTGCAGCTCTGCTGACCTCACATCTTTTGTTACAGTGAGCCTGTTTTTCTGTCTTTCCACCGGCCCGTCCCCGCGCTGCTAAGAGTTTGTCCACTGCATGGTACATCCCTGGGTTTGCCACGGTCAGGCTGTCATCGTTGTGTGAGGCAAATTTAATTGCGGCCTGTGCACTTGAGTCAACAGCCAGTATTGTCCATTGAAGGCCAGAACTACAGCACAGTGTTTTTTTAAAAGGACCCAGACCATTGCCGCCTCGTATCTGAATAAGCAGCTGATAGTGCTCACCTTTCTTTTGAAAGTAACTCTCTCCATTTGTATTCTCTTTAGATATAACTTCACCTCCAGCAGCTATAAAGGTGCATGTTTTCATTTGAACAAATGCTATAATGTTAATCTGGCAGCAACAGTGTGCTGGTGTGCTACTTGATCTGACTGGACTGGTTCCAATTTATTTATCATGGCCTAGATCCATTTCTAAATTGTAATAAATTGTTTGAAGGTGCAAGTGTCTGGAGTTGAGAAGCAAGCTAACATAATTCAATTAATTAATGGGCAGCACAGTGGTGCAGCGGTAGAGCTACTGCCTTACAGCACCAAAACCCAGGTTCAATCCTGACTGCGGGTTCTTGTCAGTATGGAGTTTGTACGTTCTTCCTGTGATTTGCGTGGGTTTTCTCCGAGATCCTCTTTTTCCTTCCGCACTTCAAAGACTTGCAGGTTAATTGGCTTGGTATAAATGTAAAATTGTTCCCAGTTTGTGTAGGGTAGTGTGTAGGTAGACTCAGTGGGCCAAAGGGTTGTTTCTGCACTATATCTCTAAACAAAACTACCAATACCAGTTCAGGCTGATTCTTGACTCCCTTATATACTGGCATTGCCAACTTTATATTATCACTAAATGTTTACATGTTCTCGTCTTAGTCTATTTATTCCTGTCACTTGCCATACTTGTCAGTTTTATTTTAAAAGTACAGTCTCCCTGAGCTTAAAGGAACAACTTTTAAACTGTGCTTGGAGCAAAGGTTCTTGAAGATTTTTGCATTGTGTTTCAGGAATTTGTTTTCCCCTCCCCACCTCTCCCACTTTCAACTATCAATGGTGAATAAAAGCATTTTTATAAACTTGCCTCAGCCCCAGCTGAAAACCAGGCCTTGGTGAGAAATGCCCCGGTTACTTCTAGCTGCTGACTGCAGACTGATCATTAATGATGCTGTATTAGAAAAGGCAGCCCCCATCGTCCTAGATGGAGAAATTGCATGAGAAAACCAGGCAATCGGTTTAAATGCCTGGCAAGTTCACGCCTTGGTTAAATGCTTTAATGAAATCAAAACTTGGTGATGGTATTATGAGCACATTGCTGGCTGGAAAGTAAAGTATGATAAATGTACAGAGGATGTGATCATGGTACAGGGAAGTGTAGGAAGAAGAATCGAACAAGTGTTTTTGCATTGTGATTTAGTGTGTGGTATCTGTCTTCCTGCAGACAACTTGACTGCCTGCGTCAGTTGGTGGTGGTTCTGTGTGAGCGTTACCAACTTCAAGATCTGGTGGAGTTCCCTTACATCAACCTTCACGATAAGGTATGCAAGGCCCATGGTGGGGGCAGGTGGAGACTGGGGAAGGTGGCCTGGCCGATTATTCAATACTAGCCCCTTCATTCAATTGCAGCTCTTTACACCATGGTAAAAATTCATCCAACAGCAGCGATCTTAGTGTTGACACAAGTTAATATTGTGCACACAGAATACTCAATGATTAAAAATATTGGATTGTAGCAATGCCTCATCCAATGTCTATTGGGCTCGGTGAAGCAGCCATACTTGCAGCATGCCTGAGAATACAACTGGATGGTTGAAAGTTCCCAAAGTTGTCGCTGATCTGAGTATTACGTTCCTGACTGAAGGCTCTCCATGCTCCTGTGTTCCAGGTTGTTGGAATCATCGAGTCTCGTGCTCGGGCTGTGGACCTCATGACTCACAACTACTACGAGTTGTTGTACGCATTCCATATCCAGCGCCACAACTTCAGGAAAGGTAAAGTCTGGGCCTTACACCACTTATGCACCAGGTGTACTGGCTGTGCTTTCAGTCTGGGTTCCTAGTACCAGTTTAATAGCAATGCATAACCCAGACAGTTGTTGTATCCTAATATCCATATGGTTATACATGTCCCACCAGGGAACCCAGTCCTGTACAATGAGGTTCTTGACATTTTGGTATAACACCACATACATTGTATTAGACTCCCTGGCATTTTCTGTAAGCTCTTAACTCTATTACACAAAAGTCTCCCAAGTGTGCAAACCTGCCCCAGACTGCCTGTTTTCCTTCTATCCCTGTGGTCTGCATGTGAGTCTGTTGCCGCCACATGACCTTGAGCACCAGTATTAAACTGATTCATTCCCCTTGCTCGCTCTGGCTGCACAAGAGCTCAATAGCCTCATTCCTCTGAGAGTGCTTTTGGGCTTGGGTTCTTTGACACTATCACAAGGGGTCAGCTTGTATTTAGTGCACAATGTTGTTGTTCGTCACATGTTCTCAAGTAAGACCATGGCATCTAGTCTTGGGTGTTAGGACATTTACAGAGGCAGCTGATTAGACCAATCTAGGCTCGAGAGTTTCTTCCATACAGCTAACGTGTGTATGGATGCTTTTCATGATTGTAATTCTTGATTGTGGAAATGCTCTTTTCCGCTTTGCTTCTTCCATTTTAGCTTCCTCATATGAGCGACATCACTTTGATGCAGGAATCCCAAAAAGGGACGATTCGGTGCTGCTTGTTCCCTATGATGTTCCCAATGTTGAAACTCTTCAGGGTTTTTTAAAGAGAATCTTTGAATCACTTTATGATAATCAATGCTATTTCATCTGCTCATCAACAGCTGGGTATTTTCAGGGTGTTTGACAATCTAATATGAATTTTCTCTAGTTAAAAGCTGAAAATGGACCATTCTGCTTGAACCTTGTCAGAAACCTTCCCTGGCCGTCACCTCTGTCCCTGGCTTTGAGAAGGTGGTAGTGAACAGCTGTCTTGGAACTGCAGCCTTGAACAGGGTTTCTTCCTTGAAAGTATTCCCTCGGTAATTCTGGGAGTGTGCGTATCACATTTCTGAACCAATAAAACAAATTCCATAGTTCCTAATTGGGAACCAGAGGAAATTTCTCAGGCACCTCGATGATGGCCTTGGTCAATTTCTGCATTGACATCAAAGGAATCATTTTTGCCTTGCTTCTGGAACTGCTTTATTTCCTCAAGCTTGGACCAGGGCAGTGATGGGAATTGGAGTGAGTGGTCCTGTGCTTGGTTTACCTTTCTTTGTTTAGCCTGAGTCAATGTAAGTTAGACATTCATTTTTCTAGAGTCTAGAGATACAGCATAGAAACAGGCCCTTCGGCTCACCAGGTCCACGCCAACCATCGATCACCCATTCATGCTAGTTCTAGGTTATCCCACTTTTGCATCCACTCCCTGCGCATTAGGAGCAATTTGCATGGGCTAATTAAACTACAAACCCGCATGTTTTTGGGATGTGGGAGGAAACCGGAGCACTCAGAGGAAACTCGCACGTTCACAGGGAGAATGTGCAAACTCCACACCGGGACCCGAGGTCAGGATCGAACCCATGTCTCTGGTGCTGTGAGCCAGCAGCTCTACCAAATGCACCACTGTACTGTAGTCAGTTTAGTTTTTCCAATAGTTAAAGGTGCTGGGCTATTTCAGAGTCTGTTTAAAGTAACCGAATTGCCCTCCTCGGAAAGAAAGCTGCCTCTTCTTGCTGCGTCTGAATAAGTCATGAACTACATCCACTGGTGATTAGTGCCACATCTGTGCACAATCCTGGTTTGAATGACAGACTTCTATTTGATTCTTGTCATTTGCATGCTCATTAATGTTGTTCTGGATGGGGAGGGTGTTCTGCCCTAAGAGGTAGTTTTGAAGTATTAGGTGGGTGAAGGGATTGGGTTTTGACAATGTTCTTGACATGGTTGGGCTAATAGATGGAGCTGCCTCCAGTTTCACTGCTTAGATAGTTAATAACCTTTTTATTTCTGTTGTTTCCCAGCTGGGACAGTGATGTTCGAATATGGAATGCGTCTTGGCCAAGAGGTCCGCTCTCTCCAAGGGCTCCAGAAGCAAGTGCACTGTTATTTAGTGGGAATAAACTGCTTGCGGCAGATCCGACCAGAGTATGCCTGGATTGTGCGGCCAGCGTCCGGAGCCATGGTATGAGAATGTTCTTCAACATAAATCTCATAGTTGAGGCTCTGTCCAATACACCTCAATCAGCCCGTGAGAATGTGGGTCCACACACCAGTCGGCATCCAGAAGTGCTGAGAGCTGGAGTACTGGTGCCAGGTGAATTGAGCAGATGTGCCTGCTCCCTAGAGTTAAGACAAAATAGCGAGTGGCCCATTGAATGCTGAATTCGTACTGTTGGTGATCCTGTGGAGGGCTCACATTCAAAATGGACTGAAGAAAGCACTGTGAATGCTTTATGCGGCAACTTCCAATCCTCGAGGGTTGGTAACTTGAAATAAAGCATCGAATGCACTGTCAGAGGTCACACTGTGTTAGTGAATTTATAAAGTGACGGAAAGTTATTCAAGATTGATACTGTGTTTCAAACGGCAATTAAAGTATGGTAAAATGTGTTGAAGTAATAGCAGCAATGTAGAAATGAAACTGGCCAAAGGGAGACAGCATTGTAGTATTTTCAGTCTGTAGGGAAGAATATGAAGATATTACCCATGGGTTAGTGACCTGGGCATGATTTTGGCTTGTTGAAGGCAGTAAACTAGGAAGAGCATAGAACAGTAAGAGGAATAGAGTGTGGAAAGGCATAGATTGGTGAAATGGTGTAAAATAATGCTTTTTGGGAGGAAGAATAAGGTGATGCATTGTAAACCAGATGTGAACATTTGAAAGGGTTGAAATAGTGAATCTTTTAAAGGCAACAGCGTTTAGACTGCGAAAGATCATATCAGGTTTGGGCTTTTTTGTCGTTGTATTATAAAGTGAGGCAGTTCAAAATGAGCCTTTGATAAAAATGCTGAATGGGCCTCATCAGGGAGATTATTGGGCTAATGCAATAACTACGACATCTTGTGGCCCTGTGGATCCAATAGTTTTCCAGGCCACTCTCCACAGCTGTCCTACAAAGCCAAGTTGTCTACAATCTACAATAGGCTGCAGGCAGAAAGACCTGCAACTGCATTCTGATGATCTTTTGGCAACTCATTGAACCATTTTTATATTGGGCACTACAGCCAGTCCCAGACTCCATACTGTGTTCAAAGGTGGAAGGGGAGTGTGGGGGGGGGGGGGGGGATATCTTGATGGATCACCCTCCTAGTCATTAAGTGTGGGTCAGGAAAGTTATACATGCACGTTGTGGTAGAAATTTGTTAATTGGAGTGGTAATCTGATTTTGTGCTCGAGAGTTAAAGGGCATTGTGTTCAACGTGGTGCAGTCTTTGGGGCCGGGTGGCGGTGAGTGCTGCGACCGGCTGTTTAAATCTTTGGTTCTGCCAACAGTACGAGCGCCCGGGGGCCTCACCAAAGAGGAGCCATGATGGAGAATACACTGCCATTCAGGGTGAGACGCGTTACTTTGTTCAGGCCTGTCAATGAAAATCATGCTGGAACTCAATTTGAGTATTTCTAAATATGAATGTTTCAACTTTTAAACATTGATGTGGTTGAAAGTTTATATGTGTATTGTGCAATGGATGTATTTGGCCAATCTGTAAAGTTTGTGTAATGCCTCTAATGATTGCTATTACTACACTGCTCTGAACTGCAAAATACTTATTATTGCACTATATTTGTTATTTATTGAACGTTTTCTTTTTTTTCTCTTCCCCCGTTATGTACTATGTTTACATATTCACATATTCTGTTGTGCTGCAGCAAGTAAGAATTTCGTAGTCCCATCTGGGACATATGACAATAAAACACTCTTGACTGAAGCTATAGATGGTCTATTCAGTTGCTCTCCGTTGAACTAATGTCAAGGGACATCCTTTTTTAAAAATATATAACCTTTTTCATCATGGTTCTTCCTTGTTTGACAGTCAAGCAGAGTTCTGTTTTGAGTTGTTGCTAGCTCCCTCCCTGCTTGCCTGCGTGTGAGAACAACACCAGCGTGCAGTCCTGGTGCGTTCCTAGTCGGCACAGCTACACGTGCTATCCTGGAATTAACCACAATTGTGCAACACAATTGGTGACTGCATTGCTTGTGTCACTCATGGAAATCTCGCTGTATTTCTCTCTCCATTTTTACAGTTCTCATGGTTCAAAAGATGAATTCAGACATTGATTTAGCTGAAGACTCGTCGGGTACCCTTTCCCATTACAATTGGGTTTGACCATTTAGGTGAGTGGGGCAGTGCAAATTTCAATATACGCAAGTGAGCAGGGTCAGGGAATGCAAGTGGCGCAGCCTGAGCTGTGAGGAGCCAGATTCCACTGCCCCCAACACCCATGATCTCTAATTGGGGCACGTTGCTGTAACGTGCAGGGTTGGACTGCAGCCAGGAGCAGCTCAACGAGCTGATGCATGTCACACAAGCAGGTGAGGAGATTGGTGCGGTATCCTGGATCGGGGAGATGTGTGGTGAAACTGGATCATATGTACCAGCGGCTGAAAGGATGAAGTACACAGATGTGGGGTGTTACTGAGTCTGTGGTGAGAAGGAGGATCAGCATTGTGTATGGTGAGGGGGATAGGATGACTGCATATATATACTGAAGATAAGATAAAGTGGTGGAGTTTAACAGACTGGTTTGACCTGTGATTCCAGTCTGCCGTCAGATTGATATCGTGGAATTGAAAGATTTGGAGAAAGAGTATATGTTGGCCCGCACTCGACTAGAACTCGTAAAGCACGACCCATCATCTGCGGCAGTAGCCGGTAAGATCAGAAACATTGCTTGAAAAATGTAATGTCCTTCGTGCTGGAGCTTGTTAGTATTGTACTTTGTCTTTCAGGAAGCACACGATTTTTAACCAATTCTCCAGATGCAGCAGTAAAGCAGTTTGACATTTTAATTCTTTGCTCAGTTTTTTTCACCTTTGTAGCTTTTTATTATCATTTTAATCGTCATGTTGTGCAGAGTTGAAACTTTATTAGTCAAATTGTTAGTCGATCACAAAGAGATGGCTGGCTATTTTTTAAGATGTGACACAGTGTCTAATCCTTTATCTATTCATCAAACAAATAGGAACATGAGTTATGTTCTATAGTCTGTTCTGCCGTTCAGTGTGAGTGATCTTCTAGCATGCAACCATTTCCTTGACAATCATTTTGTCTTGATTCTGTTAATAGCTAGAATGCCTCCTGATCTCAGTTTTAAATGTAGTCAATGACTCAGCCTGCACAGCTCTCAATACACAGAATTCCAAACATTCACCAATCTGTAGAAGGACATGGACAGAAGATGTTTTGGTTCAGGACTCTTTTGGTCGGATGGAGTGGAGGGGAGATGGCTGGTAGAGAGGGAGGTATGGGGTAGGCCAAAAACTAGCAAATGATGGGTGGATTCAGGTTAGGAGGGTTGATTAGCAGATGAGTCATCCCCTTCTAGGCCATTTCGGACTGAGTTGAGGAAAATCTTTTTCAGCCAGAGTTGTGAATCTCTCGAATTCTCTGCCACAGAAGGCAGTGGAGGCCAATTCACTGGATGTATTCAAGAGAGAGTTAGATATAGCTCTCAGAGCTAACAGAATCAAGGGATATGGGGGAAGAGCAGGAACAGGGTACTGATTCTGGATGATCAGCCATGATTATATTGAATGGCGGTGTTGGCTCGAAGGGCTGAATGGCCCACTCCTGCACCTATTTTCTATGTTTCTCACTTTCTCTGGTAATTCTTTCTCCTACCTGACTCATCTGTCCATCGACCCCATTTCATCTTAATCCACCAATCACTTGCTAGTTCTTGCCCTACCTCTTCTGCTCATGTTTCTCTTCCAGCTAGCTCTCCTCTACTGCATCAGTCTGAAGCAAATATCCTTTTATGGTAAGGAGAACAAAATTGTACATAGTCATCGTATTTTTCAACCAAGGTCCCATATAATTGTAGGAAGACATCCTGTACTCAAATGCACAATCAATCAAGGCCACTGTAACAATTTGTTTCCAGGCTGCCTTCCTGATAGCTTTGAGTTAACTTAGAACTCATTTGATACATGTTTGGTCAAATCCCAATCCTTGCATCATCTTGTTCCGGTGCAGGTTCCTTTCCCTCCACCAACCCCCGATCTGAAGCCACAGAGCTGTGTTAGCCATCTGAACATTGTTCTTGTCTGTGCTGTTCACAAGATCAAATCTCTGCAGAATTTTTACACAGTCCTAATATCTTGGGCATCACTGGACAGGCAACATTTATTGGTTGGTCTCAACACCTGGCTTTCTTGTTCAGCCACCAATGAGCATGTTAATGGAGTCGACAAAAGCATGTAGGGTTGGAGTAGCGTACAGGACAATCGGGTGAGGACGACAGGTTTTGTTCCTCAAAGAACATCCTGAAAGAGTGCTGAAACCACGAGGGACATAGATGAGATGAATGTACCGAGTCGTCTTTCCTAGGGTAAGGGAATCAAGAATTAGAGGGCGTGGGTTTAAGGTGAGAGGGGACATATTTAATAGGACATGAGAGGCAACGTTTGCACAGTGGTACATATATGGAAAGAGCTGTCGAGGGAGGAGTTGAGGCAACAAATAACAACATTTGTTGGACATTTGAATAGGTACAATGATAGGAAAGGTTCAGAGGGATATGATTCTACAGTGGTCTGTTTGCCCACATTTGATGCCATCTTGATTACCATTGGTGAGTTGGGCAGAAAGGAACCGTTTCCATGCTGTCACAGTGATCTAATAGCTTAATGGTTACTTTCTTTGCTTAGAAAGTTTTATTCAAATTTATGGAGTACTGAGTGGGTTGTGAATTTGTGTGGACTTTTAGTCCAAAACATAATTTCCATACTATCCGGCCTAAATGTATAAGATTCTTTCTACAGCCTGTGTAATATACTCCTCTTCACAAGTTTTAAAGTTCTGTGTAGTCTCCTGATGGATGCTCAGTATTTAATCCTTTGTTTTACTGCAGGAAATGCCTCCGCTGAGGAGATTGTGTCATTGCTTGTTCAAGTGGGGTTCTTTGATACAGCAATCTCCCTATGTCAAACTTTCAAGCTCTCACTCACCCCCATCTTCGAAGCACTGGCCTTCAAGTAAGTGTGGGATTGATTTTTGACCGATTTGTGCGCAGCCTTTGCCCCTTTCTCTTGTGAAGACCTGTGACAGTTTGTTCTCTGAACCAGTGGAGGTTGAAGTGAACGTGCACAGGGAGGATAGAAACCTGGAGTGCACGGTCTTCTCTCCACCAGTTGAATGGCTTTTTGGTCATGTTAGTGGGTGTCAAGAGGTTGGTTGCAGAATCTTCTCGGTCATGAGGGGGCTGGCACTTTCTTGATGGGTGAGCTCACTTTGCAGGTTTAGCTGAAAGTCCCCATCGCACTTATAAAAAAAAAAAAAATGTTGCCCTTCACTGAGTTCCTAGGAGTAAATATCACCGGCAACTTGTCCTGGACTAGCCATATGGAAGCAATGGCCAAGAAAGCACACCAATGCCTCTTAATTCCTCCGAAGGCTTAGGAAGCACAACATGTCCCCATCTACTCTCACCAACTTCTACCCGATGTGCTGTAGAAAGCATTTTATTGGGATGCATCACAGCATGGTTTTTAAACAACAAGAAATTCGAGGGAATTGTGGACACAGCCCAGGCCGTCACGCAAACCAACCTCCCTTCCATTGACTCCATCTATACTTCACACTGCCTCGACACGGCATCCAACATAATCAAGGACGAGTCTCACCCCAGACACTCCCTCTTCTCTCTCCCATCAGGCCAGTTGGACAGAGGTGTGAAAACAGATTCAGGGACAGTTTCTTCCCAGATGTTATCAGGCAACTGGACCATTCTGTCACCAACTGTGGTCCTGAGCTACCATCTATCATTGGAGACCCTCGGACTATCTTTAATCATGCACCAAACATGATTCCATTTGATGTAAACCAGCATCAGCAGTTCCTTCCTACATACATTTGAATCTTTCACGATGGAGGGACACAAGTGGAAAGAGCGCTCGCCACTTGCAATACCATCTGTGGCCGCTCGGGGGATTTCAACTGAGCTCTTGCAATTTTGTCATGATTATAGGGGGTGGGCGGACCATCAGTTGGCAGAAAATCGTTCACCTTGCAGTTCAATGCAAGAAACTATGTATTGAAACTGAGGCAGAGGATAGTGCTAGAGCCTATTCGCTCCTGTGATCCTGGTTAAATCTTGCCCTCTGGTCCTGCCTGTGTGGATTTTGCACATTCTCCCTGTAACCCCGTGGATTTCCACTGGATACTCAAGTTTTCTCTTTTCCTCCCAAAGATGTGCTACTATAAATTAATTGGCTGCTATCAATTACCCCTTCAGTGTCTGGTAAAGGTACAACTGGTAAAGGAATCAAAAGAGAGTTGATGGGAATCTGTGAGCGCAAAATAAATTGTAGAGCTGTAGGTAAATAAGAAGAGGGCAATGGGACTGATGGGATGCTGCGTGGAACCCAGCATGCACCCAATGGGCTGAAGCACAGGTCCTATAGCGGAGCAAGATGGCCTACTCCTACGCAAAACACGTAGTACGGTCATAGGCAGATTCATGGGTGATTATAGGACCCATTTTAGCAACCAGCCTCCGCCATCTTGCTTCCGGCCAAAGATCAGATCTTTGCTTCCGCCTCCGCTCCTGTATCTTCGCTTTGGTCTTTGACTTGGGCGGGAAGAGGGGGGTGCGCGGCCCGGGACAGCGGGGAGGCCTGGGGCCTAGGCAGGGAGAGGGGGTGCGCGGCCCGGGGCAGCGGGGAGAGAGGAGGGGAGTAGTGCAAGTGGGGTAGTGGTGGCGCAGGAAGGTTGGGTAGGGCCGGGGGAGGGAGAGAGCAAAGATCTTATATCGGAGCACCGCTATAAGATCTTTGGGAGAGAGAGGTGGGGTCGGGGCCGGGGTGCAGAGAGCATGGGGAGAGATGTGGGGTTGGGGGTTGGTGGGTTAAGGGACGACAGCATAGGAGGGGGGGAGACATTGAAGTGTGGGGGGAGGCGACGGAGTGGGGGGGGGGGGGGGTGGGAAGAGTTGAGGGGTGGGATAGGGCCTAGTGTGTGTGAAGTTGCGGGGAGGTTTACAATGTTTATTATTTAATGACCCTTGTCTAGTCTGAAATAAAGTTCATCATTGGATATAAAAATCAGAAGAAATATAATTGTGTGTGTTATATGATTATATACATCTATATCGCATTCATGTATGCGTGTTTATAAACATTTTATTCTTTAACAAGAATTAACAGAATTATGAACTAACAGAATTATGTATCTAACCCTATATCACGCACAAAGACTGTTCCCCCGCAACGTTGATTACACTGCGAGTCGGGTCGGGTAGGTTCCGATTACTACAAAATCAACTCGAGCACTGCTTGTGAGCCATTTAAAAAGAAATGATTTAAAAAACATTAAAAAAAGACTATTACCAGAGTCAAATTTTATTCTTGACATGAATTAACAGAAGTATGAACTAACAGAATTATGTATCTAACCCTATATCACACACAAACTGTACCCCCGCAACGTTGATTACACTGCGAGTCGGGTCGGGTCGGGTAGGTTCAGGTTACTAAAATGGGCGAGGGAAAATGCCCAGGATCCCCTCCATCGCGTACTACACGTCAGCCCATTGCATTTCGCAGGAGTGGCCTTTGGGCTGAAGGGTCATGTGTATATTGTTTATCAGGTGACATTTGTCTGGATTGTATGAAGACAATGCAAGCTGGAAATGGGCTGCAAGGCCTGAAAGAGGCAGGTAATAAGTCAACACAGGCGAGAGATGGGGTTTTGATAAGTGGCTGATTGGAACAAAGGCCAGAGATAAGGGAGGAGGGAACGTGTAAGACAGGTTTGAAGATTTGCAAATTGTCAAGCCAGAGGGAGGAAATTAGCAGGAGGGGTGAGTGGAGGAGGGAAAAAGGTGGGAGTCCAGGTGGGGCATAAGAGTGGGGGGGGGGGGGGGGGGGAGATTGCAACCTTCACGTGGTGCACCCTGTTTCGACGAATGCAATCAACCTGGCGTGCACAATAAAATAAGATCAAATATAACAAGTTGTCCTACAACTTTAGGCTGTGCACGCCATACGCAAGAAGATAGGAGTGGGAGAGATAGGGGGAAAGTGGGGGGGGGGGGGGGGGTGGTAGAAGGGCTTGTTGGGGGAGAAAGGGGGAAGTTTGAGAGGTTATCTAAAATTGGAAAATTCAATGTTTGTACCGTTGGGTTGTGAGCTACCCAAGCAGAATATGGGGGCTGTTTATTCCAGTTGTATGTGGCCTCACTCTGGAAATGAGGAGGCCAAGGTGGAAAGGTCAGTGTGGGAATGGGAAGGGGAGTTGAAATGGTGAGCAACCGAGAGACTCAGTATGCTTTGGCGAATTGAGCGCAAGTGTTCAGTCGTCAAATTGACGTTTGGACTCGCCGATGTACAGGAGGCTACATCGGGGAAAACCGGGTGCAGTTGATGAGGTGCAATGTGAACCTGTCTCACCTGGAAGAACTGTTTGTGAGGTATATCTGGGTCAACTGGCAATCATTTAATGTATGTGGGCTGAATGAGTTGTGATAGAATTGATTTCTACATTTCACAAGTGAAGTAATTGGAGAAAGCCTTATTTGTTTACCATTGCGTGTGTCTCAGCTACAATGGGAACTATTGTTGGAGCTTCGACCTATTTGTAGAGTTAGTGTTATCTGGATTGAAGCTGGCATCATATACAATTCTACAAGTCTACATCATATACTATTCTGTGCCCTCTTTCAGGTGCATCAAACTGCAGTTCAATGGAGAGGCTACACAAGCGGCTGCCTGGGACTGGCTGAAAACAAATCAGATGCCATCCGTGGTTGCAACAAAGGAGTCTAGGTACATTCAAGGGGGCTAAGGGGCAACACTGGGGAGGGGTGGTGCTGCTTGGCAAATGCCCTTTGAATGAGGTTATCACTGTGTCAATTACAGCATCTGATATCAACTGTATCTGGCACGTGGCAAAATTAATACTAACAAATTGTCTCATTCCCCATCATTACAAGCTGCAGCCTTGATCTGTGAACTGTGTGGGGAAGGTATGTCAACGGTGCTTTTGTGTAAAGGAGTGCTTTACTAAGCAATTCCAACAGGAAGTTGATGATCACCCACTTTCTTGTAGGTCTGAAGTCAGCTTGATGGAGTGAAGATTCTCATTTCCTTCCCAGTAAAAATGTAGAGTTTTATTTGTGCTTTTATACCAGATTTACTAAATTAACTACATTTAAATTTCCCAGTTGGTAAAATTTAAACATGGCAGCAAAATTTTTTTTAAAAACCCTCTAGCCAAGCATCACGTACAATGAAATGTCCCACTGGGACTGAACACCGTTCACCACAGCCGGTGGGTCAGACACTCCATTCTTGTTCAGGGGCTCAGACGATACTGTGGCCCCAGTCAACTTTGCCACCGAATAAGGCTGTTCTGCTCAAACTGTGACAGATCTTGGCCTGATCTGCCCATCGTTTTTATCACTTGCACTAATGTTTCCTTATGCAGCCCTTAATGTCAGTTTTTGATTGATAATGCTCCTGTGTTGTATCTTGACCCACATTGTTGCATTACAAAGGCACAACAAATAGTTGTTGTCTACTCTTGGAGTGGGCTCAACATATCAATCTCCCTTAGTTCAAGGTCCATATGAGTTCCAGTGAATGTGCAGGTCTAGTGAAGCACCTGTGAGATTTTTTTTCACTGCCACACGTGATGGCTAAGGCTTTTAATCGGTTTGACTAAGGCTATGGTTTCCATTAAGGCTAAACTGCTGGGAAGATGTAATAATGACACTTTCTAACTTTCTTGAGCTGCTTATCATCAGTATATGACCTACCAGGTCTAAACTTGGGCTCTCACGTTTGCATTAGTTTGGCAATGCTCTCTCCATTGGAGTCCAGTACACCTACTCAATCCTTGTCTCTGAACCGTAATGCATCTGGTACTAAAAATATTTTGCTTTTCCTTTTTTTAAATACAGTGAATGTTTTTTGAGTGGACAGACTTGCAAATAAGCAAACACAACAGGCATGAAAAGCAAAACAAAACCGTAGGTGTTGGAAATCTGAATTTAAAAAAATGAAAGATCTTTGAATGAATAACCCTGTATCTCTTGCTGGAGTCGTTTTGGCATTTTTGAAACAACCATTCTGCAGCAAAAGCAATATTAGCTGAGATACAATTGTTGCCCAAGGTGCTGAGAGAATACTTTGCCCTTCGGCAGTGCTGTGGGATTTTTAACCGTTATCTGATTAGTGTGGGGCCTTGGTTTGATTGTTTTCAGTGAATGAGACCAATGATGGGGAAGGAAGCCCATTGTAAGATGATTCCTTATTTCGTGGAGCATGTGTCTTGGAATGAAAGTGTTTTTCTGATTAAACTTCTTATCTGTTTTGTCCCCATTTAGTGCCACAAATGAAGCCTGGAGGTTGCTCTCTGCCTATCTTGATCGCTACCAGTCGCACAGTTCACAATACCATCACTGTATCATTAATAAACTGTTGTCACATGGAGTGCCACTTCCCAACTGGCTTGCTAACAACTACAAGGTAAAAATGCTGCTCATTTTTCACTTTGGATAGCTTAATTGAGAATTGCTTTTGGGCTGGGAGGTAGGAGATGAATTGTGTGGCCTTGGTCATTCTTACTGTGTGTGTCAAGGTATTGTGATAAGAAAGGATGTAAGATTTTGCATTACCACTGATCAAGCTGTCTCTGATTATCTTGCATTTGTAACATTCAATATTATGGACAGTCCACCAATTGATTTCGATAAAAGCAAGAGTGCATGATATAATTGTGGGGAACGGATTGCATGCTCTCTTCAAAAAATAAACATAAGAATGCGATCCTTTTTCAATATGATCATGGATAATCACTGTCCTCAAACCCTCTTCTGTACCACTCTCCATTTGCTATTCCTTGATATTTCACATATTTATCCACCTCCCCTTTAAATACATAATGATCCAGTTTCCACCACCTGCTGGAGCAGGGAAATCCAAAGATTCACTACCCTCTGCACAAAGAAATATCTATGTACCTCAGTTTTAATTGGTCCCTTATCTTGTAGTTATGCCCCTTGTTCATGACTCTCACTAGTGAAAACCCAATATCTACCCTGTCGTTGCCTTAAAATCGTGTATATTTAAATAAATTTCCCCTCATTCCTCGACTCCCAAGGAATCTCCCAAATTAATTAGACTCTCCTGGTAGGATAACCCTCCATTTTTTAAATTTATCCTCTGTAATGAAGGTCAAAATGTCATTTGCCACCTTAGTTTAATAACAGTCATAAGCTTTTGTGCACCTATTATCATCAGTACATGACCAATGGTTCCAAGGGAGTTGGCAGGCTCTTTGTGAATTTTCAGAATCACTTTAAATCTTTCATGTAAGCGATTATATGTAAATAATTTACCGTATGTTGGGCTACGGTGAGGAAAAAGCTTAATTCATTGAAGTTTGGGGGTTTATTGCAGAGGAGAGATGTGACGTTGATTATTGATTGAGAGGTAAAGATAGATCAGCCATGATTGAATGGAGGAGTAGACTATATGGACCGACTGGCCTAATTCTGCTCCTACGACTTATGAACATATTAAGCAGAGAATCAACCTACTCCAAGAAGAGTTGGCCCTTGGTGGCCCAACATTAGTCCCACCGGCCTGCATTTCGCCTATATCCCTCTAAACCTTTCCTGTCCATGTACCTGTCCAAATGTCTTTTAAATGGTGTTATAGTACATGCCTCAACTATCTCCTCTGGCAGCACATTCCATTTACCCACTGAAGAAGGGTCTCGACCCGAAACGTCACCCATTCCTTCTCTCCAGAGTTGCTGCCTGTCCCGCTGAGTTACTCTAGCTTTTTGTGTCTACCATCTCTGAAAAATTGCTCCCTCGGATTCCTATGAAATCTTTCCCCCTTCACCTTAAACCTATGTCTTCTTGTTTCCTCTTCTTGTGCATTGACCCTATCTGGTCTCCTCATGATCTTATACACCTTTATAAAATCATCTTTATCTTTCTGTCCAAAGTCCTAGCCTGCCCAACCTCTTCCTATAGCTTAGACCCTCAAGTTCTGGCAATGCCCTCGTAAATTTTATCTACGCTTTTTCCAGTAGAACAACATATTTCCTATTGCTGGGTGACCAACACTGGACACAATACTCCTCTTATCCCTTCACAAAGGTCTTGTACAACTGTATCATAAAATCCCAACTTCTATACTCCATGCCCTGTCCGATAATGACAAATATGCAAAAACCTTCTTCACCATCCTATCTACCTGTGACACCACTTTCAACTTTGTACCTCCCCACAGCCCTGCCATTCTATGTGAAAATCCTGCTCTGGTTTGTCTTTACACTGTCTAATGCACTTTTCTGCATTAAACTCTGCAAGTTATGCATAAATCACCCAAGACAGTGAGCAGAAAAAAAGATTGTGCTAAAAACAAAACATTGTTTGTTTATTTCTTTGCATTTTGTTTATTTAATGTCTCTCACATGTGTGTGTGCGCGCGCATGCACACACACACACTCACTCACTTCATAAGGGCAAATTGTATTCTGTATCTCTGATTTTTGGTAGTCATTTGTGAATTCCAATGTGGGCGAATTCTCCTCCAATCAGCTGCAATGTGGGGAATGTCTGCATTGTGTTCAGTTTTGTGTGTCACATTTTAGGAACGTTGTGAAGGCTATGCAGTAGAGCTGAAGTGATTTGCTAAAAGGATTTGAGAGATTAGTGGGTTTTTGTGGATAGACAGGTGGCACTGGGGCAGAGGAGGTTGCAGGCAGGTAAAGGACATGAAATTATTCCTGGTGAAAGGACCAGAATCAGGGCCGAGTGGGAGTAGGGAAATTGTTCAAGCTTGGTGGCTCAATAGTCAAACACGATGTCCTGTATTATCACCACTCGGTAATCAGTTTGCAAATGTAATTGCAATTCAATGTGCGTGTACTCTGCAGGAGTGACCTGTCCTATGTGTGTGTGTACTTTACAAGAGTGGCCTGTCCTGTGTGTGTGTGTGTACACTTTACAATAGTGTCCTGACCTGTGTGTGTGTGTGTGTACTCTGCAATAATGACCTGATGTGTGCGTGCGTGTACTCTACCGGAGTGGCCTGCCCTGTGTGTGCGTGTATGTTGCAGTAGTGGACTGTCCTGTGCTTGTGTGTCGATGTCATCATGTTTGAGCAAATTCCCAAGTGACGTGTTTTTGCTTTAAACCAGAAAATGGATATGGCTGGACTCCTGCGACTGTACTTGTACTACGACCTGTTGGAGGAAGCGGTGGACCTGGTGGTGGAATACATTGATGCATTAATGGGGAAGGGGCACCAGTACTTTGGCATCGAGGTAAGCATGGGATGGGGTGTATGGCAGCTTTCTTTACTTCCTCCCATTCAGTAGGATGATGCACCACTGAATGTAGCAACTAAATACAAACTGATCATCCTCTCAATAAGCAACACTTGTAGAAGTCCTTATTAAATGGTTGTTTCTCCTCCCTACATTACCTCCTGCCGCACTCACTGGGCATTAACTCCTGCCACGGTCTGGGGATTGAGCACACGGATAAATCTGTCCCGAGGTATCTGACGTGCCAAAGCGGCAGAAATCCACTGGAGGGAATGGTCGGGCAGGGGAGGTGGTGAGGTCATGTCGAGCAGATTTGGGCCATTCGCCCCTTAGAGTCTGCTCGGTGCAGGAACTTTCTACACACCCACTATACTAAAACTGGGATACCTTGGACACCCCCACAGTCTGGTCTTAGCTGAAGGAAGAGATTAACTGAGAGCTTTGCCCACTGGAGCTAAAACCTCTGCATACAAGTACATCTCTTCCAAAGTGTCACTGGTACCTCTTTGTTCTGGGAAAGAGGGGCTCCTTGGGGTTTGTCAGAAATAGAACCGTCTCTTGACAGCCTCAAATCCATATTAAGCAAGTGAAGGGCTATTAATTACTGTTGGAATTATCATTCCAGTCAGTCTGATGGTATGTGGGGAATATAAAATAGACACCCTGGTGCCCGATGATCCCTGAAGAAGGAGATGGGAAGGGAAGGGCAGTTCCCCTCTCCGTGCAGCTCCTCCCTGTTAACAGTGATTTGAATGAGTCTTGTGTTTGGCCCAGTGAGCAACCCTGCACATCCCCTGCCCCAAGGCTTCGGTTTCAAACAACGTAGCCACAATTAGTTGTTGATTGCATTTCACATGGATAAAACTGGCTTGTCAGACATAGTCATTCCGTTTGTTAAATGGCCAGAAAATGAGCAATAATTTTGTTTGCTTTACTGAGTCGCTGAAGCTGGCTGATTAATTTGTGTTGCTGTGGCCGTGAATGCATGTTCATTGATTTCAACAGGACTGAAGCACTACTGTGCTGATGAGGTGTGAAAGTGTGCACTCTGACAGCTTCATTTTCATTCACCAGATCCCCTTGATTTCTACTCCCCATTATCTTGATCATCCATCTTTGTGTGTGCTTTATCTTTTATTCTGTCCAGACTACATAAAGGTCCACAAGCTATTTTCAAGGCAACTGATGGTCCAGCACCTTTTTTTAATCCAAACAAAATTGTGAGAGTGCACCTGAAATCCCCCCTGCCCCCAGAAGTGTGACTAAAAAATGTGGCGCCTAGACCGGGTATGGCAGCCGACCTCGACCTCATTGGGTCAACCGTGCCGAACAGTGGTCGTATTTGTCCCCTTTGTGTGCCCTCTGGCATCCTAGGCAGACCGTTCTAGTGCCATTGGACTCCTCTCAGGGGCCGTGACCTCTGTCGGTCCGACAAAATGGATAATCCAAGGGAATCTGGAACCTGGTGTGCTGAAAAATCACTAATGGGCCTGATGCACCACTGAAAACGTCTTGAGGAGCAGGTTCCACAACCCCTGTCAACAATTAAAACACACGCCAACCCCACCACACCCATTTCAACACACATCTGTGCCAGTGAGCGTGTGACTTCCCATCATTATTCTTCAGAAACATCTTCCATTGTCCTGAGACCCGTTGCCCTTGACCTGGTGATGGAAATGGCGGGTGCTTTGAGCGGTGATTAATGAACTGACCTCTTGTTGCAGAGGCCGCTGTCAGCCACAGCACCACTCGTTTGGCTTCCTTACACTGCCATCGACCAGCTCCTGCTGGCACTCGGAGAGAACCAGAGCAACATTAACAACGTGCAGGTAAGTGAATTGGACTGAGTGAGGGTCGGTGGGGATTGTCGGGGGAAACAGCAGCCCAAGAAATCTCCCAGGTTCAGCAGCCCTGCTCTTGTCTGTAGGCAGGGTGGCTTCGGTTTCCTCCCACACTCCAAAGACGTACAGGTTTGTAGGTTAATTGGTTTGGTAAATGTAAAAATTGTCCCTAGTGGGTGTAGGATAGTGTTAATGTGTGGGGATCACTGGTCGGTGTGAACCGGTGGGCCGAAGTGCCTGTTTCCTCACTGTATCTCTAAACGAAACAGGGTGGAGGTAAACCTCAGACCTGGCTGTCTTGCTCCCCATTCATTCCTACATGCAGCTTGCTTTGAATAAAGCTGCCCGGCTTGTGAAATCCCATGAGAGAATATCATACGTGATACATTCTGGCCCTGTCATGTTCGCCCCGGAGCATGGATGACGTACTGAACTGTACCTTGTGGGAGTGCCGAGAACATAACAAGTTTCACCTTGTGTTTCCTCAGCTACGGGAAAAGCTCGAGATGAAACTGGAGGACTACCACATGCGGGTGGAGCAGGCAACGCGCGACATGAACAACTACCGCAGGCAGTAGTAGTTCTCCAATACCCATCCCCGAGGCTCTATGATGAACAATGTCAATGGCGCCCTCTAGGTGAGCCAGTGCTGCCCTCTGGACGACCTTGTGTGCCTCTATGCAATCGTGGTCAACACAAATGACTCCTCATGCCATTTATATGTACATGCAACTGCAGCTTTTAAAAATAATGTCCAAATCGTCAGCCTGTGTAAGTCTGACCACCTGACAGGGTAGAGGGTGGACTTCTATGGACCATGTAACTGCCGCTCAGACTCTGTAGCTGGACTTGGAACATTGGCTCCCTGGAGTTCCCTGGGTGACTCAACAGCAAGAAGGAGGGAATCCAGAAACACCGTCCTCGTGTCTCGGAGAAGGAGGCTCTCAGGAGATCTCTGGGTAGTGGAGGGGGCTCACATGACTCTAGTCTGTATTCTGGGCATGGAGCCTTGGAGCCCTCTGGCTGACTCCCAATCAGAGACAGAAACATGCTCTGGGTGACTCTCTAATCACGGTATTAGGATGAGGGTGATTCCCAGCAGCTTGTTCTTTTGTAATGGGGGGGAGGGGGGGGGGGGGGGGGGGGGGGGGGGGGGGGGGAGTGAGCAAGGGCAGTCTCCAGAGCCCTCTCGACTGACAATTACTTTTTTCTACTGTACATGATTGCTGAAGATTTACCTTTTTGAGGTTTTTATTTATTGGAATTTTTTCCAATCACCTTTAATAAAATAAGAACATTCTATTTGTTCCTCACTTGCAATTTTTCCACGGAAAAGCAGCATTCCCACTGATTGATGCTGAGATAGGTGTGGCTGTTTCTCCACATTGGAAACTGTGGGGCGGGAAATTGATTGCTTCAGCATTGCGGCAGAGCTTTGAGGGACTTGAGGAGTCTTGTCCAAAGCCAACGTGGACCAGATACAATACAATACAATACAATTTATTGTCATTTGAGCCTCAGTGAGGCTCAAACGAAATTCTGTTTCCACAGCCATACAAACAAAGACAATTCCTAGACATACACATAATTTAGTTCACACAAAGTCTTTTCTCTCCCCTGTTCTCCATGACTCTCCCGATGTCGAAGCCCCAGGCGGGCGATGATAAGTCCCACGGCCATTTTAGGCCGTGCCGGGCGATTTACGGCCCCGCTCCCGGTCTAGAAGTCTCGAAGTTGGAGCCCCCGGCGGGTGCTGTAATGTCCCACGCCATGAAGCCGTGCTGGGCGATGTATGACCCGGGACAGCTTCTCAGGACAGCTGTTGGAAACTTATAGACAACATGGTCTTTGGTGTAAACCAGTAACCAACTGGGTCTTGGGCCACACAGATCAGTACAGTGCAGGAACAGGCTCTTCAGCTCACCATGTCTGCGCCAACCTTGAAGCCAATCTATTCTCATCAATGCACAAGATCCATATCCCTCTATTCCCTGCCCATTCACATGCCTGTTTTAATGCCTCTTAAATGTTCCTGTTGTGTTTTCCATCTTTCCCTGGCACCATATTCCAGGTGCCTACCTTATATTAAAAAGACTTGCCTTGTAAACTCCTTTAAACTTTTTCCTTTGACCTTAAATCTATGCTCCACAGTTTGACCTTTCACCTGAGTAAAATATTCTGACCATCAACCCTCTCTATATCATAAATTTATAAAGTTTTGTTAAGTTTCCGACTCTCCAATTCAAGTTTGCCCTACCTCTCCATATGCACTGTAATCCACCAGGAGTGCTCCATCCTGGTAAACCTCTTCTGCTCCCTCTCTGAATCCTCCACATCTGTCCTGTAATGGGGTGACTAGACCTGTGCCGATTTCATTTTGTCAATTTGCTCCAGAAAACCCTTGCATGCCATCAGTCAGCAAGTGGTGCTTTCCAGAGGACAATGAATGCCTCAATGCAGCACCGCTTTTGATTTGACAGAAACAATAAGCTAGCATGTTCTGCTGGCTATGACTGATCTCCAGTGCGCAGTGGACTCCTGGTATTGGTTCCATGTGTGCATTCTTCCCAAGCTCTTATGGCAACCTGCAAGAGTTTGAAATCTCCCAGCATGGTAGGATGGTGAGGAGAACCACTATTGTTTAGCTATTCTTTAAACATATGGGAGTAAAAGTGACAGGAATATGGAGTAGTCATCAGTCTGCTTATGCAGGTGAGAGATGCCACCACAATCAATCAATCACCCTTTATTGTCATCTTGCAAAGCAACAATTGTACAGTGCAAAATGAGAAGACGTTTCCCAGGGAATACCGGAGCATCGCACATAAAACTTAAACATTTCACACATAATAAAAACAATAAAAAACAATCCAGTCCCTGGTAAAACAGTACGAATAATTAAAAAGTGCAGGTAAAAACAGCAACATTTAAATACAGTAAAAACAGTCATAAAATGTCCAGGGCAGCTGATTTAAGTGGCCAGTGCCAGAGTTATTAAATTGTCAGTGCAAAGCAGCAGAATCAGGTGGAGTGACTGTTTAGCAGCCTCAGCCTGTGGAAGGAAGCTGTTCAGTCTGGTTGTCCGGGCTTTGATGCTACGGTATCTCTTGCCTGATGGCAGGAGATCCAGATGTGTGTGGAGGGGGTGCAGTTTGTCCTTAGCTATGCTCCGTGCTTTTTTCAGGCAGCGGCTCTGGAACAGTTCTTGTACCGAGGGTAGGGAGACGCCAATGTTCCTCTCTGCTCCCCTCACTACCCTCTGCAGAGACTTCCTGTCTGAGCAGTTAGTTGGAGTACCCCGTGTTTACACTGACTCTGGTGAACACAGTGAAAGGTAATACCAACTGTCTTCATCAGGCCTTCATTACTATATACCCTGGTACAAAGGGTTAAACTGAACCTTATTTGGAGATTCACAAGAGATTTTTCTAATTCGAGTAAGTCCGGTTCCATGTCTCAGTGCACCTCTCTACCCAGTGCATGTCAATGTTCATAAATTCATAAGTGATAGCAGAATTAAGCCATTCAGCCCATCGTCAACTCCACCATTCAACCACGGCTGATCTATCTTTCCCCCTCAACCGCATTCTCCAGCCTTCTCCCCATAACCCCTGATACCCGTACTAATCAAGAATCTATCTATCTTAGCCTTAAAAATATCAATTGATGGTCTCCACTGCTTTCTATGACAATGAATTCCACAGATTCACCACCCTCAGACCAAAGAAATGTATTGTGAAGTGCATCGTTCCCTGCTGCACACGTTACTGTGGTGGGAATACTGATCATTGATAACAATCACTGAAAACTTTCAACCATTGTTCACAAGCACAGGGTGAAAAGAAGTGATATTTACTGTGACGGTTCGAGTGCTTTAAGCACAGTGCCCTTGTGGAGAAGCATTCGGGTAACAGGAGCAGAGATTAATTAATTGATGTGTTATAACCAGAGCAGGTGGACCTGCAAGAGGGGGAAGGTTAAAATGTATCACCTGTGGTTATGGGTGTGGGTGGGCAGTTGAGTTTTCAGTGGTTGTTATCAATGATCAGTACTCTCACTGTAGTAGGTTGTGGGGTTTCGGCCCGAAACGTTGCCTATTTCCTTCGCTCCATAGATGCTGCTGCACCCGCTGAGTTTCTCCAGCATTTTTGTGTACCCTCTCACTGTAGTAACTTGGTGTGGGTGTGTAGGATGGGTGGCTTGATTTACTTGTTTGTGCAGGATATTTATGAGAACTGCCTCCCCATGAGGACTTAGCCCAGCAGAAAGATTAAGCTCTTGAGTTAAACAGGAACATCCCCCCTCCTGGTCATGTTGGTGCTCTTCCTGGCCCATGGGCTGTTCCTCAGGTACCGGCTGTTGGATGAATGTCTCAAGGAAGTCTCTACACGAGGAGAAACCTGTCCCAGCCAGGAAGTCACCAGGGTTCTTCAAGCCAACAGTGCTGGCTCATCCCAGCACACAGACTGTTCGTAACCTGTTCTTTACCGAGATCAAAATGTACCAGGTCATCCTTGTCTGCATACAGAGCATAGCTGACCTCTGAGCAACAAACGGACATGAGGCAGAAATTATCCGGAGGACAGGAATTTGCAGGTACTGCTCACCCTGACCTCCACCAAGAGAGCATTCCAGACATGGGAGTGTGGCGCACCATCGTCCCACAGATGGGGATCTGCAGATGCTGGAATCACCTGTGGAGCAAAAGGGAAGATTGATGTTTGAGGCTGAGCCTCACTGGAAGAAGGGAGTAAGATGGGGACTGGTGGGTTAAAATCTCCGGAGAAAAGGGATGGGTTGACAGTTTGGGTTGGAACCCTTCCTGAAACTGCTCAGCTACAGGAGGGGGTGGAGGTGGGTAGGAGTGTGATGGAAAGATGGAGCCAGGTGGAGCGTGTAAGGATAGAGAATCATGGCTGATCAACATGGGGACAGAAATGTCCAGTAATGGCAGAGGGGGTGAGGAGGGAACCAAGATGCTTTGGGTGGGCTGGTCGGAGTGGGAAAGGAACAGGGTAAGTGCTCCGTATTCCATTGGCCTGGTACCATCTGCACATATCTCTCCCCCGCCATTCTCATCTGCCTAGGTTTCTTCCCCCTTGGTTCATCCTTCCTGTCCCCTCCCCACTGAATCTTGCCATCAATCCCCACCCCCATATCACCCATATCACGCCTCTGTCTTCGATCTCTCCAGTTATTGTAAGCCTTAAACTTGTTGATGTACATATATTGCTCATCAGCGTTCCAGATGATGCCTACTGTTGTGGGATAAAGGATTGTGCCACGTGGAGATATGTACCTCCTGTACCATTGACTCTGACCCTTCCTCAATGGCCCACAGCCTCCAGTGATTGAGCACAACTGCAGCAAGGAATCCCTCTAGTGCAGCCATGCATGTTCTGAAGCTGCCAAATAAATCACAAGTTAAGGGCCTGTCCCACTTTCACGACCTAATTCACAACCTTTTTTTACTCATGGACATTTTTCATCATGTTGAAAAAACACCCCGACCTACTTGATGCCACGAGTACCTACGACTATCATCACGACCTACCTACGACCTTGTGACGCCCATGCTGCGAGTATGAGTCAAGGGCAAACTCGGCAGAGGTCGTGAAAGTGGGACAGGCCATTCAGTCAAGAAAGCTGCTGCTGCCTCACGACTCCAGAGGCCCTGGTCCTGACCTCGGATGCAATCTGTATGGAGTTTGCATAATCTTCCTGTGAGCATGTGGGTTTTTCCGTAGTGCTCAATTTTCATCCCGCATCCCAAAATTGTGCAGATTGATAGTTTAATTGACTGCTGTAAATCTTCCGCACCAATGGTTGGGTCAGGGTGAACCACCCAAACAGCATGGAATAGGCCATTTGGCCAAATGTCCACACTGAACAAAGTACCTCTGGCAGCTAGTCCTGTTTGTCCCATGTCTTTTAACCTTTCCTATCCATGTCACTGTCCAACTCTTCCAAACATTCTCATTGTACCCGCCTCTGCACATTCTACAGCACCTCGTTTCATATACCCACCACCCAATGTGTGAAAAACATTCTCTCTCACCTTATGCATATGCTGTCTAATTTTAGACTCCCCTTCCACCTTGAGTTTTAGGAACCTCTAAGATCACTCCATAAATTAGTTTCAGCCTATCCAGTCACTCCTTGTAACTCAAACCCCTCATTTTCAGCAACATCCTTGTCAATAAATTCTGCACCCTCTCTAATTACATAGCAACTGGAATTGTATTCAATATTCCATCTCTTATACCCCAACCAATGAAGGCAAGCAAGTCCTGTGCCATTACCACCCTGGCTACATTTCATAATTTCCACCAAACTATGTACAATGTGCCCCTTGTATAATTTAGAACACTGCCCTCTGCCATTCACGTCCTGCCTCTTCACTTCTTTTTCAGTTAAATTCTATCTGCCATTTCTTTACACACTTTCCCAGTTTATCTTAATCCTGCTACCATCTTTACTGTCCACTGTACCATCAAATTGTGCCATCACCAATCCAGATTAATATAACCATGCACAAAGTTAGATTATGGGTACTTTCCCTTGCAGCCGCAAGAGATGCTACACTTGTCGCTTTACCTCCCCCGTCGACTCCATTCAAGGACCCAAGCAATCGTTCCAGGTGTAACAGAGGTCCACCTGCATCTCCTCCAACCTCATCTATTGCATCCGCTGATCTACATCGGTGAGACCAAGCGTAGGCTTGGCGACCGTTTTGCCCGAACACCTCCGCTCAGTCCGCATTAACCAACCTGGTCTCCCTGTGGCTCAGCACTTCTACACCCCCTCCCATTCCGAATCCGACCTTTCTGTCCTGGGCCTCCTCCATGGCCAGAGTGAGCACCACCGGAAATTGGAAGAGCAGCACCTCGTATTCCGCTTGGGCAGTCTGCTTGAACATTGACCTCCAATTTCCAGTAGGACTTGTTTCCTCCCCTTCCCAGCTCTCCCTCAGCCCTCCGGCTCCTTCCCTTTCCCCTTCCCCTTCCTCCTTCCTCCTTCCCCCCTCCCACCCTGCATCAGTCTGTTTTGGGCCGAACGTTTCTATGCTGCCTATTTCCTTTGCTCCATAGATACTGCTGCACCCACTGTGTTTCTCCAGCACTTTTGTCCACCTTAGATTATAGTCAAGCAGTCTTGCAGCAGCAGCTGAGCCACGGCAGCTCATGAAAACCTGGTCTTGAGTTGTCATGTTCAGCAATGCCAGGACAGCTTTTGCTGTAGATACTCCAAACATTACCAGCATGAGACAGGTCAAACAGCATTTCATTTTGTGTTGGTTCTTCATCTTCCACAGGCCAACAATGTGACATTCCCCTCATCACCATTACTCTGAACCCTCTTCAGTTTCCATAACCACACAAAAAATACTTTTACCAAAAAAGGTTTTTTATTTATAATCAATAATTGCAAAGTACAAAAGCATCAGTAAAGTATATACATGTCACTTTACCCCATCATTCATTGGGTGCAAATTACTCCGCAACAAAGCCATCATTAGTTTCTGCTGGCATCTTGAGCATTAGACCAGACCAGAACAGATTGTTACCTGGAAGCAGCATCTTAATCTGTCTGTTGCGCATTATTAGCCTTGGGCTGGGTTAGTTAATGCAAGGGAGTTGGAGAATTGAAGACATGGGGTGCATCGAATATGTTAGATATGCATTCATTGACACAGGTTCAGGTCAGGCATGAGTAACCATTTGCACAGTAGCTGCAAGGTTTAATACTCTGGTTTAATCTCCAGTGCAGTGGTTTTAGAAGATGACAGAACCTATCAAATGCCAGTTGAAATGAGCAGTGACCCCAATCTTCTGGAGGGAATGTGCTCCATCTTTTGGAGGGAGGGGGGTGGGTGGGGAGATGAGTGCAATACAAAGACCACAGACATTTAGTGGGTAACCCAAGGAAGTACAGCTCATGGCATTCAGGACAATCCTTCCTTCCTTAAACGGTGAACAGAGGATGTACAGGAACGAGGGATGTTTTCAGCTTTGGGACCAGCACAGATGCAGACTGGTAAAAGCAGAGAGCAGACCCAGCAGATAGATGTGTACGACTGGTCCAGGCTCCACACCGCTCTTGGAGTTGCACAAGTTCAAGCTGCAGCAGCTAAGTGTCAATCCCGACTCGATATTGAACCCCGCCTGCACGTCCTTGTTGTTACACTTTCGCTTGGTCCAGCAGCGGCGGAAGAAATGATTGTCTTACAGGAATAAGAACAGATTAACAAATGATTATCGATTGGACAGTGAAACCAGAGGGAGTGCAGCAAAAAATGTTTGGTGGCAGGGAGGAGGAAGTTGGGGAAGCACAAGGTGTTTGGAGGGGCCAGGGAGGGTGTGTAGGAACGGAAGTGGTCCACTGCAGGGAAAGAGGCACCATCTCTGAACCAAGTCCAACTTCCAGATTTCAGTCTGAAGAAGGGTCTCGACCCAAAACGTCATGCATTCCTTCTCTCCAGAGATGCTGCCTCACCCACTGAGTTACTTCAGCATTTTGTGTCCAACTTCCAAAGACCCAAGTTCAACCACAGCATGGTCCCATGACTACACCTGGCTTTCTGGTTTGTTATTCAGTTAGTTTCCCCCCTTAAAAGGAGCCCAACTCCAACCAGTCCATTTACAAACATCTAAGATTCTCATCACCAGCCATACAAATTAGCGTGGGGAAATAATACTTATTAGGGAGTGGGGCAAGTGCCATTCTTCACCTGGAAGTGGAAAGTGTGCAGATGAGGCACATTCAGTCACAAGGTGAGAGAAATGACAGCATAGGTAAACTTTTGCCAAGTTGGCAAAACCATGGACATTTGCAAGACAACTTCAGAAATCTCAAGACACTTGGTTCAAGAGAATTCCATTACCGATTCCCATCTGACTTGTTAAATCCTGACATGAAGGAGTTTCCTTTACATAAAGTAATTTGTGACTTTAACCTGCAAACTAAACTCCCACGGCATTTTTCTATATTTATTTAGGCAGCTGCTTCATAAAAAGCCACAGAATTGTAAGTCTGAAGAAGGGTCTCGACCCGAAACGTTGCCCATTTCCTTTGCTTCATAGATGCTGCCTCACCCGCTGATTTTCTCCAGCATTTTTGACTACCACTGAGAATTGTAAGGTTGCCTTTTGCAAATGATGCTCAACACCCATATTAATCTTTCCAAATGATTTTGAAATCCCTTTAGATTGTATCCTTTGTCACCTGACTGCCAGTGATCTGAAACTAGTTCATCATCCTTTCAGCAGAATGTTAATGTAAAATTAGTTTCCATTGAGAAGTTGTACACAAATATATAAGTGATTGTGCTGTCCACTCGCATCCACTGGGGTTCCACTTTGGACATCGATCATGATCACATCGTCTTGGTGCTCTATGTTGACTGAATCACTTAAACTAAGACCCACATCTCTGAACTCCAACCATGTTCTTTATACCCCAGTATTCACTTTCAGTTCTAATGGTTCTGCCATTTGCAAGGACACCAGAGCTTTTCCTTGTAGATGACCTTTCCCCCCACTCACTGGACGGAGAAGAGATAAGTCATACCCTCCCCAGCACATCCAGGCTCTGGTGAAAGTGGCCATTTTCTCAGATTAACTATCCAGTCTCTGGGAGAAGGACACAACACAATCTCCTCCAACTCTGACATCTCACACCACAGACTGGTTTCTGTGTAAAACAGAAGGAAGTGGTTGATAAGGCCACATGGAGAGCAGTGTGGGGATCAATTGTAATGGCAGGTTAGAGGCAAGGGCCACTAGTTGGAAAGAATATCAAGGGCAGTGTTACGAAGTTTTCTTTCTCTCTGCGTGTTAGCAGAAGCGGACAACCCCAAAATACGTACTGTGAAAGGTGACGTTCAGGCAGGCGTCCTGGTCATTGCCACATGACTGCTTAGTGCACAGAGAGTCTTCTTTAGATTCACACACATAACATTCCAGGGCAGATCCTAGTGACAAGAAAGAAGTCTAAGGCAGTGTAAACACACACAATAACCAGCAGGAACCAAAGAGGATCTATACTTGGGTGTATGTTGCCAGGGAGGCACTCTGTCTGGATATACTGTCCAACCCAGAGGGTTCACACTTCACAAGGTGCTTGCTGTCTGGATACAGAGACTCCTACAGGAAGTGCATGTTCTCTGGATATAATGCCCCTTCCCCAGAAGCTCCTGGACATTGCGCTATGATGTGTGCTCTCTGGAGATACAAACTCACCTGCAGAAGGTTAGTTGCTGGATATAATGCCCTTTCCCCAGTGGTTCCACACAGTCTAGATGTACAAATCCCAGCCACACACAAGGCACACTTGGTGTCTCTGTTGCACTGCATTCCTGTTCACCACCCCCTGACCCGAGTACCCATACTGTGCATGTACACCTACCCGGGAGACTGTGGACTCCAAACTAAACTCCTAAAAGTGCATGCTCTTTGGATATACAGCGGCGATATAAGTGCACGGTCTAATCCATAGTCTGTACTCTGGATACAGTCTCATCCAGTGCAGGTGCATACTCTCCTGGTACACATGGTTACATACATGTTATAAACTGTCCCAGGCCAAATGCAACTCACCAAATGCCGAGCAGAGTGATATGAAGAGGAGGCACTTTAGTATGCTGTGTTCCATGGCTCTCATGTTGCACACCTGGCAAGAACAGATGTCATCCATTAGATTGTGATAGTCCTCCTTGCCTGTGAAGTGTGTACACTCCCCACTAATGAATAACAATGCAGGACCACCAGTGGCTACCCGCTATCACAATGAGTAATACCATCTCTTCCCTTCCCCAACCCACCCTCACTGCTGCAGTGGAAGAACTCGCTCTAGGTCATAAAGACAGCTAATAATGCCAATCCTTACCTTCCAATTAGCCTGGTCTACTACCATAGCCTGCAATTCCCCTGCCTTCAATGGACAGCGGCAGGAAGGTCAGTCACATGGTGTGGGTGGCATGAACAGTGCACAAGGTCATGGGGTTTGGGTTGTTGGTAGAGTGTAGCAAGAACAGGTTTAGTTCAAGGTGAGATCAACAAGGCCACACAGTTCGGCCAGGACATGAAGAGGACACTCTGGAGTCATCTTTGAGTAGGAACTTCCAATCAATGCGAATTACACAATCTGACAGGAACTGCACGTACTGAGACACAGAACAAAATTAACCCAAGGACACAATTTGTGCTTTCTGTGCAGAATTTTGTTTTGTGTAAAACAATAGACTTTACGTCAACAGACATAGGTTTGTTTGATTAATTTACAGAGTGCAAATAAGCTGAGTTTCTCCCCATCAATAAACTGAAAATTGTTCAGACAAATTGGGCAGTTAGTAGTCATATAAAGGATAGCAGGATACAGCTTACATATTCAAAAAGATTATAGGCTTTAGTCCTTAATGCAACACATTCAATGTTTATAGAAGTCTGTAAATACAAAGTGGCATGATTGATTTCCAAAGTTTAGAAGTGGCAGCGTTAAAATAACATTGGAACTGTATTACTTGGCATGCTATGACTGCATTAACCCCATCTGAAAGCATGCAGCTCAAGTTCACAATGAAGGGGTTGAAGTCCCCATAAAGGTTGCACGGAGAGGGGTGGGAAATAATGCAGCAAAGGAGAGGGTGCTTTCCTCTGCTGCTGCCAGGCTGTCCTGCACACAGAGCAGCATAAACCCAATCTGGTCTATTGTTTCTCTGTCATCTCTCATTCCTGGAGTATATTTGGGCACTGCTGTGAACAATACCTGCTCCACAGGACCATTCCAGGAGGCAAGACAAGTGACCACTTGGCATCAGGTAACATTTATCAGAGTAGGACATCCGGCTGGTCAAAGGGAAAATACTCCAGTGGATACACAAAAATCTGGAGTAACTCAGCGGGACAGGCAGCATCTCTGGAGAGAAGGAAGGGGTGACGTTTTGGGTCGAGGCCCTTCTTCAGATACTCCTGTGAACACTATTATAGCTCACACACAGGGAGATGATTGTTAGAGTTAAATCATCCCAGTCTTGGGTTGGGAGATTGCTACCTTCACGTGGTCCGCCCTGTTTTGACAAATGCAATCAACCTGGTGTGCACAATCAAATATAACACGTTGTACAACAACTTTAGGTTGTGCACGCCATACGCAAGAAGAAGATCCTAGTCTTAGGGAAGGAGCCCAGGCCCATCCATCTTTAGCAGCTTCAGCAATGACCTTCCCTCCATTAGGTCAGAAGATGGGAAGTTCACTGATTATTGCACAAGCATCAATTCCACTCACAGCTCCTCAGTAAATGATGCAGCCCTCCCTGCATGCAGCAATGCCTGGACAACATGGGATGAAACTGCACAAGAACATAGGTACAGGTACTATGATTAGTAAGTTTGCATACGAGCAAAATTGGTGTAGCAGACAGTAAAAAAGGTCATCGGGTTATAATAGGATGAAGATTAACTGGGAAAACACAACATGGGAACAGCACATTGAATTTAACTTGGACAAGTGCAGAGTGATGCATTTTGGATACTTAAAGCAGGGCAGAACCCAGGGCAGTGATTTGCATAGTCCTGGAGAGCATTATAGAACAGAGACCAATACATAGTTCCCAAAAGTGGAACATGTGGACTGACAGGCTGGTGAAAAAGTCATTTGACATACTTGTCTTCATTGGTCTTGGCACTTAGCACAAGATTTGGGATCTCCTGTTGCAGCTGTACAAAACACACCTGGAGTACTATTCTAGTTGCCATATTATAGGAAGGGTGTAATTCAACTAGAGAGGGTGAAAAAAAGATTCATAAGGGTGTTGCTCAAAATGGAGGGTTCAAGATATAGAGACTGGATAGGCTGTGGATTCTCATCCTGGAGTGTAGGATTGAGGCATGACTTCGTAAGAAGTATTTAAAATCTTGAGCAGCATGGACAACAGACAGTCAGTCTTTTTCGCAGGGTAGGGGAGTCTAAATCTAGAGGGTGTGGGTTTAGGGGGAGAGGGGAAAGATTTAAAGGGGACCCAGGCAGCACATTTTAAACACAGTGGTGCATATATGGGATAAACTGCCCAACTGTAGCTTTCTCGTTGGCACTTTGGTCAGCATGCCCAAATTGGGCAAATGACCCATTTCCATGACACTAAATGGCGAATATGTGTGCCATTAAATTGCAAGGCAATAAGCACTTCCATCGAGACCATGTTTAACCACCCATCCTCACCATCAGTTGGCATGATCACTGGCAAGTCATCCACCACCAACAGCCAGAGGGAGGGAGAAGGTTACAATTGAACAAGTTGGCGATATACAGAGTACTGCCCGCCGACTACAAATTCAGACGATTCAGAAGAATCTGGACCAGGCTCATACACACCATGTGTACAGGAGATGCTCTGAGGGTGAGCACCTTGAGGGGATTGAATCATAACCTGACATCATTACAGGAGCAGGACTCATGCATGCAACGGGAAGCTCCCGTTCAGTGCGCTTCAGGGCACTCTCCTGGGGCAACCGTAC
Source organism: Amblyraja radiata (assembly GCF_010909765.2). Lineage (NCBI taxonomy): Eukaryota > Metazoa > Chordata > Chondrichthyes > Rajiformes > Rajidae > Amblyraja > Amblyraja radiata. The sequence goes on from NC_045975.1 coordinate 36,852,885, forward strand.
AAACTTCCCGACAAAAACACTGCGCCCACTGCCCTCCCACCAACAGCACTTTTCCCCTGTCCCGGGCTACTCCAACACCTGCTTGGGCACAGGTGGACCTCCGCCCAGTGCCGGCGCCCCCACCTGTCCTCCCCGTTCCCGCCATCCCGCTACCTGCCCGCCCCGTGTCTCCTCATTGCCGGTGGATGCCCGGAACCCCAGTGTGGGGAGTGGACCGAGCCGCAAGCGCCGGGCTCTCCCCTCTCTCCCTCAGCCACACATCCCCGCCACCGCGCTCCCTCTCACCGCTGCTGCCGCTCGTCCCTCAGTCAGTCCCGGACTGGCGGCGCCGACCCGAGCCCCAGGTGAAGCGCGGCTTGGCCCCGCCCCCAGCACACGGCCCCGCCCCCGGCCCGCGTCGCACGGCCCCACCCTGGCACACGGCCCCGCCCACAATTACATCACACGGTCCCGCCCCCGGCACACGGCCCCGCCCTCGGCCCGCGTCGCATGGCCCCGCCACACGGCCCCACCCTGGCACACGGCCCCGCCCACAATTACATCACACGGTCCCGTCCCCGGCAACACGGCCCCGCCCTCAACCGCGTCGGATGGCCCCGCCCCTGGCAACACGGCTCCGTCCCCGGCCACAATTACATCACACGGCCCCGCCCTCACCCGCGTCGCACGGCCCTGGCCCCCGCACACTTACGTTATCTGACCACGCCCACAGCGGCCCGGCCCCACCCATAATCGCGTCATACATTAACCGGCCCCGTCCACTCGCGCATCACGTGACCACACCCACTGCGGCCCAGCCCGGCCCCGCCCCACGTGGCCCGGCCCCTCCCCCTGGTAAGAACGCCACCTTCCGGTTACCGCGACATCAACACCAAAGATTATAGAACAGTATCTTTGATCAACACCGAGTCACACAACAGCGCCCCCTCGCGCACTCCACCCGCACCAAATCCCGCCACCCTCCCTCTCTCCCAGTCGGCCCGGCCGGCGCGGCCTGGCTGTTGCTGGTGCTGGCGATTTACCAGAGACCCCCCAGCTCCAGTAACCGACCCTGACCACTTACCCGGACCGGTAAGGCCCAGCTGGGAACGGGAAGAGCCCAGACCTCACACCTGGACTCTAGACCTCACTCTGACCCAACATTGGACCCAGACTGGGACCCCACTGCAGTAATAATGTTAGTTAAATATAGGAAATAGGTGCAGGAGTATTGAATTGAATTGAATACCTTTATTGTCATTCAGACCTTACGGTCTGAACGAAATTTCGTGCCTGCAGTCATACATACAATCATACAATAATAAACAACAATAAACACAAATTAACACCACCACAGTGAGTCCTCCAAGCACCTCCTCACTGTGGTGGAGGCAAAAATCTTAGGGTTACTGTCTCTTCCCTCCTCTTCTCCCTCTGCGCTGAGGCGATTCCCCACCGGGCGATGGCACAACAGTCCCGCGGCTCACCGAACCCCACAAACGGGCCGGTTCAAACACCGCGGCCCGGGGGTGGTCGAAGCTGCCGACCTCCAATCCAGCACACGCAGCCGCTGGCCCGCGGCTGAACCCCGGACTCAGGTCACCGCCGCCAGAACGCCGTCCCAGCCACCGGAGCACCGTTCCAGCCCCGAGCCGGATCGCCCTCACGTGAGTACCGTTCTCCCTTGGGCTGGCACGAAGTAGGCCATTCGGCCCTTCGTGCCAGCACCGCCATTCAATATGATCATGGTTGATCATCCAAAATCAATCAATCAAGTTTTATTTGTCACTTGCAAATAAGTGCAAGTGAAATGAATTTGCCAGCAGCGGTACAATAAGAAAGAACACACAATACACAATAAAAAAAATTAACACAAACATCCACCACAGGCCAGTCCTTCATTTTCCCCTGTGGTCGGGACCTCAACCCTCCGCAGTCACTGCTGCAGGCATCCAGATGTACAGACAGGGTAGGCCCAGGTGAGTGCTGATAAGGTAAGTCCTGAATCGGTGCCTCCGCACCAGAGACCGCGGCTTCAAGATGGTATAGGTCGCAGGCCGGCTGTCGAAGATTTAAAGTCCCCTCCACGCCACAGCCAGAAGCACTGCAGACTACAGGGCCGGCGTCAGAGCTCCTCTCCAGGGATCCCCGGCGAGGGACCCCGCTCCGGATGGTGAGTCCCCGCCGCGCCCGGGGTAAAAGTAGGCCGCAGACCAGCAGTCGGAGCTCTTCACCTCCCGGGTCCCCAACGAGGGATCCCAGGCTGCGGACGCCACGCCAGCTGGAGCTCCACAGACCGCGGCTGCTGTGGGCCAGCGAACGGAGCGCTCCCCTCCGGTGACCCCCGGCGAGTGTTCGTCCACTCCGCGACAAGAGTCCGTGCTGGGCACAGACCGGTCGCGTCTCCGGGAAAGGCCGCACCAATCCTCGATGTTAGGCCACGGGGGAGCTAACATGGAAAAAGTCGCCTCTCCGTGGAGGAGGCGACCAAAACGATTTCTCCCTTACCCCCCCACAAGACACACCGAGAAACATTAAAAACATACATTGGGACATACTAAAAAAAAAAAAAAGTAGAAAAAACAAACACGCTGCTGGCAGGGCTGCCGGCTTGCAGCGCTCCCACCGACCAATGCAGTACCCCGACAAATCAGTACCCAGTTCCTGCTTTCTCCCCATATCCCTTATTTCCATTAGAGCTAAATGTAACCCTCTCTTGAAACCATCCAGTGAATTGGCCTCCACTGCCTCCTGTGGCAGAGAATTCCACAGATTCACAACTCTCTGGGTCAAAAAGTTTTTCCTCATCTCAGTCCTAAATGGCCTACCCCTTATTCTTAAATTGTGATCCCTGGTGCTGGACTCCCAAAATTGGGAACAATTTTCCTGCATCTAGCCTGTCCAATCCTTTAAGAATTTTCTATGTTTCTATAAGATATCCTCTCATCCTTCTAAATTCCAGTGAATATATGCCCAGTCAACCAATTATTTCATCATATGTCAGTCCCTCTATCCTGGGAATTAACCTTGTGAACCAATGCTGCACTCCCTCAATAGTAATAATGTCCTTCCTGAAATTAGTAACAAAACTGTACACAATACTCCAGGTCTGGTCTCACCAGGGCCATGTACAACTACAGTAGGACCTCCTTGCTCCTAAGCTCAAATCCTCTCGCAATGAGGCCCAACATGCCATTAGCTTTCTTCACTGCCTGCTGTACCTGCATGCTTACTTTCTGAAGTAAGTCTGAAGAAGGGTTTCGGCCCGAAACGTTGCCTATTTCCTTCGCTCCATAGATGCTGCTGCGCCCGCTGAGTTTCTCCAGCATTTTTGTCTACCTTCCATTTTCCAGCATCTGCAGTTACTTCTTCAATGCTTACTTTCAGTGACTGATGTACAGGTCTCATTGCACCTCCACTTTTCCTAATCTGACCCATTCAGATAATAATCTGCCTTCCTGTTCTTGCCACCAAAGTGGATAACCTCAAGTTTATCCACATTACACTGTATCTGCCCACTCACCCATCCTATCCAAGTCACCCTGCAACCTCATAGCATCCTCCACGCAACTGACACTGCCACCCAGTTTTATGTCATCCTCAAACTTGGACATGTTACTTTTAATTCCTTTGTCTAATTCATTAATATATATTGTAAATAACTGGGTTCCTAGCACTGAGCCTTGTGGTACCCCACTAGTCACTGTAGTACTACACTACAGTACTACAGCAGGTTACTACAATATTCACACACTCTCCACTGCAGTAATAATGTTGGTTAGTACAGTATTCACACACTCCCTACTGCAGTAATAATGACAGTTACTACAGTATTCACATACTCTACTGCTGTGATAATATTGGTTACCACAGTATTCACACATTCCCCCTTGCAGTAATAATGTTGGTTACTATAGTATGGTTGGAAACTAAGAAACAAATATCTTTTGTGGAGGTAGAAACAAGGATCTGCAGTTGCTGGCTTATGAAAGAAAGACACAAAGTGCTGGAGTAACTCAGCGGGTCAGGCAGCATCTCTGGAGAACATGGATAGGTGATGTTCAGGTGCCGACCCAAGATTCTGCCTAATCGGCTGAGTTACTGCAGCATTTTGTGTCTGTTCTTCTACCCATGGAAGAGAGATTGGTCAAGGAGTGAGTATGGAGAGCAGGTGTGTAAATGTAGTGTGGTGTGAATTCGATCAGTGAGCTGTAGGCACAAGATGGTAGGGTTTTGGCAGCTAGTATCACTGTCAGTAGACTTGATCTTGACCTTGGATGCCGTCTGTGTGGAGTTTCCACATTCTCCTTACATATGACTGCGCGGGTTTCCCTCAGGTGCTCCGGTTAACTCCCACATCCTAAGACGCACTGGCAGGTTAATTGTCCGCTGTAAACTGCCTTTGGTGTAATGGGGGAATGGTAGCATCTGGGGGGAGTTGATGGGAATGTGGGGGAAATAAAGTGGGATCAATAGACAAGCACAAAGTGCTGGAGCAATTCAGCGGGTCAGGCAGCATCTCTGGAGAAAAGGAACAGGTGACGTTTTGGGTCAGAACCCTTCTTCAGGCTGAGAAGCTCCTTCCTACACAAAGTGGGATCAATGAAGGATTAGTTTAAATGAGTGGATGATGTCCAGTATGGACTCCATGTGCTGAAGGGCCCGACCCCTGTTATAAGACTCTATGATATAACAAGAATAAATGAGGCATGCTAACCCTGATTGCAAACTTGATAAAGTAACATTGAGCAGCAAAAAACAGCTAGTTTTTTGCTGCTCAAAACAGCTAGTTTGCTAGTGTTGATGAAAAATATTACCTGAATCCTGAAGAGAGGTTCTGACTGACAATTGAATATTTTAGAGACGTGACAAGGAGGGTCGATGACCTAAGTGCAGTCCAGGCAAGGCCTTTGACACGTGGCCAGGAGAGAGGAACTGGATCCAAATCTGTCTGAGTAACAGGAAGGGAAACGGTGGGCAGCTGATGCCAGAAAGGCTGTAATTGTGTGTTTACTGGGGCTCAATGCAGTCCCTTGCTCTTGATAAAACATATTCGTTGCTCACCCCTTGATCTTGGGGCATGAGCAAGAATTTGCAAAAACGGGATGTTGGTGTCAGTAGGGAATGTTCATAAGCTATAGGAGCAGAATTAGGCCATTCGACCCATTAAGTCTACTCCGCCATTCAATTATGGCAGATCTATCTTTCCCCCTCAACTCCATTTTCCTGCCATCTCCTCATAACCCCTGTCACCCTTACTAATCAAGAATCTGTCAATCTCTGCCTTTAAAAATATCCAATGACTTGGCCTCCACAGCCAATTGTGGCAATGAATTCCACAGATTCACCACCCTCTGACTAAAGAAATGTCTCCTTATCTCTTTTCCAAAAATACGTCCTTTTATTCTAAGGCAAAGGCCTCTGGTCCTAGACTCTCCCACTAATGTAAACATTGTAGTGAGACCAGGCAAGTAGAGCAAAATGTTCTTTATTAGCAAAACAACACTCGAACTACACGTGTACTTGGTCAGGAATAAATTATCTAAGCTCCTGTCGTCGTGAGGAGCACTAGCTAGTGAACATACTGAAAAGCCCGCGAACGAACCCCTGATCACGTGACAGTCCCGACCAATGACGAGGGTTCTGATTACACAGCTTCACCACTAGGTGCCGCTACATGACCACCCCAGAACCAGAGGAAAGAAAACGAGCGGGAGTCCGAATAAGGCAGCCAGACCGCATGGACACAGGGAGAACAGGCACAACATGTGCAACAGGCAAAGGCAGGAGGGCCGGCGGATGACCTCTACGACGGGGCTGGCTCACCAACACCGGGCGATCGACATCGAGTTGGGCTGGCTTAAGGCGGGCCACCGAAACGACCTCCTGCCGGCCCCCGACATCCAGAACGAAAGTCGTAACGCCGGGTTGCAACACCCGGAAAGGACCCTCGTAAGGGCACTGCAGCGGAGTCCAGTGCGAGTCCCTGCAAAGAAAAACAAATTGGCAGTCCTTGAGGGCAGGCGGGCCATAGGAAGGGTCTACGCCATGGTGAGAGGTCGAGACAGAGGGCAGCTTGCCCACTTGCTCAAGGGGGTGCGCCAGCACAGACGAAGGGGGTTCCAGCTGCCCCACGCCGCTGGAATAAAATCGCTGGGTACTTTAAGCACGGAGCCATAAACCAACTCAGCGGATGACGTGACCAAATCTTCCTTAGGGGCCGTGCGGATCCCTAGCAATACCCACACCAATTCGTCTAACCAATCGGGGCCCGTGAGCCGTGCCTTCAAGGAGGACTTCAAGTGCCAGTGAAAACGCTCTACCAGGCCGTTAGCCTGAGGATGATACGCATGTGGTGCAGCTGAGCGCTGAGCAGCTGGGCCATGGCCGACCACAGCGCAGAGGTAAACTGGGCACCTCAGTCCGAGGAGATGTTGGTGGGAACGCCAAAACGAGCCACCCAGTGGGCAGTGAGAGCTCGTGCACAAGTCACAGAGGAGGTGTCGGGGAGCGGAACGGCCTCAGGCCACCGCATGAAACGGTCCACAATGGTGAGCTGGTGAGTGACACCTCTGGACGGCGGTAGGGGACCCACAAGGTCGACGTGGATGTTGTCGAATCGGTGGTGAGGGACGACAAAATCCTACAGAGGCGCAGGACCTTGGAAGTTTGGCAGGGGATGCAGGCCCTGGCCCAGGCACCGGCCTGCTTGCAGAGGCCGTGCCAGATGAACTTGGCCGCCACCAACGAAATAGTTGCCTGGATAGAAGGGTGTGCTAAGCCGTGGACTGAATCGAAAATGCAACACCGTCAAACGGAAGGGACGATAGGTCGCGGTTGCCCCGTGGAGACATCACAGAGGACAGCAATGCCCGTGGGCCCTAGTGGGACGTCCTCCAGTTTCAAACCCGAAATGGCGGCGCGATAGGGAAGCATCTCGTCCCCATCCCGTTGCGCATCGGCCAGGCCAGAATAGTCAATTCCCGGAGCTGAAGTCAGAACGGCGTTAATGGCAGGGTAAGATAAGGCGTCAGCAACCTGGTTATGCTTACCCGCCATGTGCTGGATACAGGTGGTAAACTCCAATATGAAAGCCAAATGCCGTTGTTGGCGTGCTGACCAGGGATCGGACACTTTAGCAAACGCGAACGTGAGGGGTTTGTGGTCGGTGAAGGCAGTGCCCTCCTGGAAATACCGGAAATGCCGGACAGCCAAGTAGAGGACCAGGAGCTCACGGTCGAAGGCCAGGTAATTCCGCTCAGGTGCTGGCTGAAAAAGGCGAGTGGCTGCCGGCGACCGTCAATGAACTGTTCGAGGACCCCCGCGACAGTGGTGTCAGAAGCGTCGACAATGAGGGCAGTGGCCCGCGGGTGAATGAGCATAGTGGCGTTAGCCAGCCTCTCCTTGGCCCCGACAAATGCGGCTGTGGTTTCCGCATCCCACACCAGGTCCCGCTGTTTGCTTGACAGATACTGGAACAAAGGTGCGCGCAGTGCTCTTGGCGGGAGCGACTGGTGACCAGAATGTCATCGAGATAGACGAACAAAAATTCTAACCCCCGGCCGACCATCTCCATAAGCCGCTGAAAGGCTTGGGCGGCATTTTTGAGGCCAAACGACATCCGCAACCATTCGAACAGTCCAAAAGGGGTAATAATGGCGGTCTTAGGCACATCATCGGGGTGGACAGGGATCTGGTGGTACCCTCGCACCAGATCAATTTTAGAAAAATACTTAGTCCCGTCCAAATAGGCCGTGAAATCCTGAATGTGCGGGATGGGGTAGCGGTCAGCAGTCGTGGCGTTTTTGAGGCGGCGGTAGTCCCCGCACGGTCTCCACCCATCGGATGACTTGGGGACCATATGGAGTGGGGTGGCCCATGAGCTGTCGGAGCGCCGCACAATACCCATCTCCTCCATGCGCTGGAATTCCTCCTTGGTAAGCCGCAGCTTGTCAGGCGGGAGCCTGCACGCCCGTGCCTGGAGCGGTGGGCTGGTGGTGGGGATGTGGTGTACGACGCCGTGTCGGGGATTGGCTGATTTAAACTGGGGGTCAGGATTTCAGGGAATTCAGCCAGAATTTGAGCGTACGCGTCGTCCGCATCTGACACCGAATCGAGGTGTGTGTTGGAGGGGATCGTAGGCCACAATGATGCAGGCTGGAGGGTCTCAGAATGAACGAGACGTTGGCTCTTGACATCGACCAGCAGGGAGTAGGCACATAGGAAGTCGGCCCCTAACAATGGTTGGGAGACATCGGCGATGGTAAATGGCCACGTGAAATGGCGGGAGCCGAAAACAAGGGGAAAGTACGAATCCCATAAGCCTGGATGGGACTGCCGCTGACGGAACAGGTGTCGACCCCGGATGGGGGCAGTATGCTGATCTCAGCCTCCGTGTCGACGAGGAATCGGAGCCCGGAATGACGGTCCCAGACGTAGAGGCGATGTTTCTGGCCGACCGCGATATCCTCTACTGACGATCGGCTGAAGCATTTCCTGGGTGCGAGCAGGGAGAACGGTATCAGCAGGCCTCCGCACCCCAGTGTTGGTGGTAGTAACACCGCAGGCGCTTACTGCAATCCGCAGTGGCCAGTTGTGGCGTGGTATTGTCGGTAGAAGGTGGAATGGACCTTTGAGGCCGTCGCGGAGCTGTAGACACCCGGCTGATGGAAGCGCCGTTTTGTTCCTTGGTGAGCCACAGCTTGTCCGCTCGCTCTGCGAGTTGCACGGGATCGGCGAAGTCGCTGCCGGTGAGGAGCAGGCGGATGTCGTCGGGCATCTGCTCAAGGAACGCCTGCTCGACAAGGCTGCTGACGGTCCATCGGCGAAAGCATTTCGCTCATCAGCACCGACGTCTTGCGGTCACAAAGGCCGTCCATGTGCAGGATCCTGGCGGCTCGACTGCAGCGGGTGAGCCCAAAGGTACGCAGCAGCAATGCCTAGAGGCCCTCATACTTGTTGTCGGCAGGCGGATGTTGAAGCTAAGGAAGCAATCGGGCGGCGGCTTCTTGGTTCAGCGCGCCGACCACGTAGAAATATTTAGTTGAATCAGCGACGATTTGCCAAATTTGAAATTGGGCCTCAATGTGCTGGAACCACACATGAGGCTGTACTGCCCAGAAAACGGGCAGTTTTAACGAAACTGCATTTTGCTGGGCCGGGTTGGCGTTGAGGTTCTTGGCGCCGTGCATAATAACGGATCCGAAAACGTTTGGATCGACGGGGTCACCACTGTAGTGAGACCAGGCAGGTAGAGCAAAATGTTCTTTATTAGCGAAACAACACTCGAACTACACTTGTACTTGGTCAGGAATAAATTATCTAAGCTCCTGTCGTCGTGAGGAGCACTAGCTACTGAACATACTGAAAAGCCCGCGAACGAACCCCCGGTCACGTGACAGTCCCGACCAATGACGAGGGTTCTGAATACACAGCTTCACCACTAGGTGCCGCTACAACATACTCTCCACATGCACTCTATCCAGCCCTTTCACCAGTCAGTACGGTTCAATGATGTACCCCCTCATCCTTCTAAACTCAAAGAGCTAGATTGGAGGAAGTATGGATAGTCCAGAAACCTGGGCAGCAAGAAGGGAATGGAGTTCGATCCTCAGAAGTGTGAGGTATGATGTGACAAAACACAGGAATACCTAGTTACCAGGAGGGTACCGAGAGGTGTATGTCCACAGACCCGTATGGATAGTGGGACAGATCGATAAGGTGTTGGGTTGCACATGGGTTGCTTTCCTTTATTAGTTGAAGCACCGAGTGTAAGAGCAAAAGTTTATGCTGAAGAATAGAAACCAGGAACTGCAGATGCTGGTTTACACAAATGGACACAAGGTACTGGTGTAACTCAACCGGTTAGACAGCATTTCTGGAGAACATGGAGAGGTGACATTTTGGATCGGGACCCTTCTTCTGACTAATTGTGGGGGGAAGTGAAAAAATCTGGGAGAGAGGAGAGGCGGCTGAAAAACAGCAGAACGGTGCAAGACAGCAGTGCAATCTGAAGTACGGCAAAAAATACTAAACTACAGCAATGGATGATGGCAGCGTCTCAGGTAGAGGGTGTGAGGGGATTTGTTCAAGATTCTGATAGCAGTTGGAGAATAAACTGTTCTTAAATCTGTACATTTGGGTTTTCAAGCTCCTGTGTGTTCTCCCAGAAGGTAGAAGAGAGGAAAGGGAATGGCCAGTGTGGCAAGCAACCTTGATGATACTTCCAACCTTCCTAATGCAACGCACAGTGAAGGTGAAGTGGATGGAAGGTGGTGACAAGCGGAGTAAAGCAACGTGCGGAGAAGAGACGGCACAAGCCGTACTTGCCTTCCATCACAATGGGGAATGTGAGATTACTGGCTAACAAGATGGACGAGCTAGCTGCGCTAGTGAGGACCCAGAGGGATTACCGTGAGAACAGTGTGCTGTGTTTCACGGAGACATGGCTCTACGAGGACATCCCTGAGTTCAACACGAGTGTGGACGGCTTTCAGACTGTTCGGGCGGACAGGGACTGCAGTGAGAGTGGCAAGTGTAAAGGTGGGGGACTTGCTATTTTCGTTAACAACAAATGGTGCAACCCTGGTCACATCACGGATAAGGAGCGTTTGTGTAGCCCGGACATTGAACTGATGGCTGTGGGTCTACGTCCATACTATATGCCCAGGGAATTCTCACACGCCATTGTAATGGTCGTTTACATTCCTCCCCCCGCCAACCCACTGCGCACGTGTGACATCATCCGCACAGTCACCACGAGACTCTAGACACAACACCCGAGTGCTTTCATTGCAATCTCGGGGGACTTTGGACGCTACTCCACCCACTTTCACTTAATTTGTTGACTGTCCCACCAGTGATATGAAAACATTGGACCTGCTGTATGTCAATGTTAAAGAGGCGTACAATCCATAGCCTTTCCGCCACTGGGAAGATCCGACCACAACCTGGTTCATCTCTTACCCAGGTTTAAGCCAATGGTCCAGAGGCTGCCTGTGACCACAAGGTCAAGAGTCCAGTCAAGAGAGTTTATTGTCATGTGTCCCAGATAGGACAATTAAATTCTTGCTTGCTGCAGCACAACGGAATATTGTAAGCATAAATACAGAACAGTTCAGTTCAATATACACATAAATACGCAGATAAAGTGTAATAGGCTGTTATAGTTCAGAGTCTGTTTGTTGGTGAGTTTAAAAGTCTGATGGCTGTGGGGAAGTAGCTGTTCCAGAATCTGGATGTAACAGATTTCAGGCTCCTGTACCTTCTACCCGATGGTAGCGGAGAGATGAGTGCGTGGCCAGGATGGTGTGGGTCCTGGATGATGTTGGCTGCCTTTTTGAGGCAGCGACTGCAATAGATCCCTTTGATGGTAGGGAGGTCAGAGCCAATGATGGACTGGGCAGTGTTTACAACTTTCTGCATTATTTTCCGCTCCTGGACCCTCAGGTTGCCGAACCAAGCCACGATGCAACCAGTCAGCATGCTCTCTACTGTGCACCTGTAGAAGTTCGAGAGAGTCCTATTTGACATACAGACTCTCCGTAGTCTTCTCAGGAAGTAGAGGCGCTGATGATTATGATTGCATCAGTGTGCTGGGACCAGGAAAGATCTTCGGAAATGTGCACGCCCAGGAATTTGAAGTTCTCGACCCTTTGATGTAAACGGGATTGTGTGTCCCTATCCCACCTCTTCCAAAGTCCACAATCAGTTCCTTGCTGGTGTTGAGAGCCAGATTGTTGTGTTGGCACCATTTGGTCAATCTGTCGATCTCACTTCTATACTCTGACTCGTCCCCATCAGTGATTCGTCCCACAACAGTGGTGTCGTCGGCGAACTTGATGATGGAGTTCGCCCTATGTCCAGCATCGCAGTCATGAGTATAGTGTGAGTAAAGCAGGGGGCTGAGCACGCAGCCTTGAGGTGATCCCGTGCTGATTGTTATCGAGGATGACACATTTCCACCAATATGGACAGACTGTGGTCTGTGGATGAGCAAGTCGAGGATCCAATTGCAGAGGGATGCGCAGGGACCCAGATCTGAGAGCTTGGAGGTTCAGTGAGGAGGTGGTCACAGGAGGCCTATGACGCTCTACAGGGCTGTTTTGAGGACACAGACTGGGACGAACTCTGTAGTCCCCATGGAGAGGACATTGATGGACTCACGGACTGTGTTACCAGCTACATAAAGTTCTGTGTGAATAACGTTGTCCCTGAGGAGACGGTACCCTGTGTCCCCAACAACACCCCTGGGTCACCAGTGACATAGAGGCCCTTCTCAACCAGAAGAAGAGAGCCTTCAGGAATGGTGACAGGGAGCAGGTGAAACATGTGCAGAAAGACCTGAAGGCGAGACTGATGCACTTTCATAATCACGGCATCAGTGTGAAGGGACTTATGTTGCTGGTGATATGGATGCCTAGGAACTTGAACTGTCGACCATCTCTACAGCAGCTCTCTTGCTGAGGACACGGTTGTGTTCACCCACTAGCTTTCTAAGGTCAACAACCAGCTCTTTCATCTTGTTGAGGGCTAGGTTGTTGTCCTGTCACCATGACACAAATTTCTCGATCTGTATTCCATTTTATCAGTATTGTTGATCCGGCTTACGTCAGTTGTATCATCAGTGAACTTGGCCACACCATCAGGGATGTACGGGAGTAGAGCAGGGGGCTGAGCACACAATCTTAAGGAGCACCAGTGTTGAGCATCTTCATATTGGTGGAATTCTTATGAGACCGGTTCTAACCATCCAATGTGTCTGTTCAGGATGGCCAGAAGTCAGCTGCAAGTGGAGGTCCCAAGGCCAAGTTCCAGGGGTTTCGAGATGAGCTGATTTGGTATTCCAGTGTTAAGGCTGAGCTGTTGCCATTGAATAGCATCCTGACAAAGGTGTTTTTATAGTCAAGGTGATTCAGAAGTGAATGTAGTTCAAGAGAGATGAATTCCTCGTAATGGGATCTGAGGGGTCTAGGGAGAAACAGATGCCCCCATCACATTTAAACAGTCCCCAGATGTGTACGTGTAGAGCCGTGAGCTGCAGTATCCAGTGCTGGGAGGTGGGATCAGGCTGCATAACTCTTTTCTGAGCAGCACAAAGCCAATGGGCCAAATGTCCTCCTCCTGTATCATAAATTTTCTTTGATTCTACGATAAGAGATGGATGATAATGCTTCAGCATTGAAAGCAGAATTTGTTTTGGCTCCAGCTGCAGAACAATAAAGGCACTGTATCAGTGCCAAGGGTGTGCTGCAAGCTCGCAAACAGTGGGACGAAGATGGAGGAAAAAAATGCGAAAGCAAATTTCAGAAAGCTCTCCAAACAATTGAGCTGCGAGAATGGAACACTTCATTGATTCTGACTGTGGTCAGAGGGAAGAGCGGAGCGCTAAAGGGCAAGGAGGGGGAGGAATTCCTGAAATTTGTACAAGATGTCTTACTCGGTTGGGTCGATTCCAGGGCAGGGGCAGATCAAGTTCAGGAGAAGCCATAACATCATCAGGTTTTCAGTGATTACAGAGAAGGCCCTAGAATGGGAGGTGATTGGAAGAGGACTGACTATGTTTACTGAGTTGGGGGCTTTAAATGAATTTGGCTGAGGTAACGAGATATATCCTGGCCTGTAACATGATTGCTGGAGAAGAGAGGAAAAAGTTCAGGTTTTAGTTTCCTTTACTTTTTAGTTTAGAGATACAGCATGGAAACAGGCCCTTCGGCCCACCAAATCCGTACTGACCAGCGATCCCCGTGAATTAGCACTATCCTACACACTAGGAACAATTTACAATTTTTACCAAAGCCAATTAACCTACAGATATGTACGTCTTGGAGTGTGGGAGGAAATCGGAGCTCCCGGAGAAAACCCACGCAGTCATGGGTTGAACGTACAAACTCCGTACAGACAGCACTCATAGTCAGGATCGAACCGGGTCTGTGGTGCTGTAAGGCAGCAACGCCACCGCTGCACCACCGTGCCGCAGGTCCAGACTAAACATCGCTATCTGGATGAGTATGTCAAGCGATACCGTCAAAAGTCAGATAATCCACTATCTAATGGTTCAGGGAACCTGACTCACAGACTGATGTTTGCTACATTCCCTTGCAACTTCCCCCTCCCCCTCCCACCCCACCCCACCTTCCTGAGAGCAGGGCTAGAGGGAGCAGAGCAAGTTGACATCAAACCACCTGATAACACAGTGCTGGACCCTCAAACTCCAGCAGACGTACCCGTACAATGCAGGAAGCTGATCCTCTGTGGCTGGCATCTCTTGTGGCCGTGGACTCTGTCCAGATAATGGAGGGGTGGTGGTCGCTCTATCATGGTGCAGGAAGAAGCAGAGAACATAACGGGTGTGGAGATCAGGGTAACATGCAAAGTGTCTCAATGAACGTCAACCCAAACTGCACTGTGCTCGGCATCCCTACCAGTGCAGGCCTGATCTTATTGTTCTTCATTACTGGAGCGGTCAGTCGCTACATCACCTCTGGGGACAGCAAGAGGCACCTCTGCACCAACAAACACCTGTGACTCCCCTGGCCAGTGGCTGGTGGCAGTGGGCTGAGTAATGCCAAGCAGAGTTTAATTCAGAGTGTGGGGTGTTGCATTTTGTGGTCAAACCAGGCAGAACCTTCACAGATAATGGTATGGTCCTGAGGAGTGTTGTATAGCAGACGGATCTGAGTTCCCTGAAAGTGGTGTCGCGGGTAGGGTGATAAAGAAGAGTTTTGATACATTAGCCTTCATCAGTTGCGATATTGACTATAGAAGTTGGGACAGTATCTCGACCCGAAATGTCACCCATTCCTTCTTTCCAGAGATGCTGCCCTTCCCGCTGAGTTACTCCAGCATTTTGTGTTTTAACAGCTATAAGATGTTGGTGAGCACACACTTTTATTTACAAAAGAAAGTTGATGGAGGCCTTCTGTGAACGCTGGTTGCCGTGGGATGTCGAGGGAGCCATGGATAAGGATTATAATATTGTAATTTAATGATTGATTGTTGATGTTTGACAACTGCCAGGCAGTTTTGATATTTCCATTACTTTGTGAGTGATTATTGGAATAAAACCTCCTTGTTAAGGAAATAAAAGTAAGTTGATTTACAGGTACAAAATAGTAAGATTAAATGAGAACTTACCAGTTTGAAGTTTGATCTTTATTTTATGAGGAGGAACGTTGAGGGAATACGTGAAGAACCCCGCCAGGACGCATGCATGTCATTCTTCAAAGCAGCGGTGTGAAATCACAGATAACTGTAATGACTAAACATAGTAAGATTAGACAACAGATACCAGTTCAGACTATGATCAAGGGTGGGAGCGGAGGGCACGTATTCCCTCAACGTTCCTCCTCATAAAATAAAGATCAAACTTCAAACTGGTAAGTTCACGTTTAATCTTACTATTTTACTTCGGAGTCACGTGAGTGACTACGTGAAGATTTTAAAGCTCTGTGATTTCATGCCGTGGAAACGAGTCCATGCATCACGTCTGCCTTGACTGTGGGAGGAATTGTGTTAACATAATTTGGACATGAATTTGACATTGAAATCATAAAATTTGTTAACACAAATTTATAACCCCTTTTCATGGGTTTAAATTAATTAACAGAACTTAAAATTGTTTCTGCAAACGTTCCAGGTTTCATTACTGGTTTATTATAAAATAATTGGAATGTTTTCCCTTCCAGACCATCCTGCTGCCTTGAGGATTTGGTCCATTGGTACATCCAACTGTATTGCTGCCGATGTAGCTGCAGCCCTGGTGGAAAGAGATTTTAAAATATTAGTATCCACCCAGCCTGTGTTAGCACCTGTTTCAGCCATCTTGAGATGGTCTGGACCGTCACTCTTGGTGTGGTTGCTAGTGGCTGACCAAAATGTGCCTTTTCATTGCCTCTTAGGATATTCGTTTTCTCCATGTATAACGACAGATGTCTTACTATACACAGACGGTCATCTGTTGGGTATGACCTAACCTGCTGATCCCTTTCTGTTCTGCTTATTAACTCATAAATATGAAACGTAATATTTTCTGTTGAGGAAGTCATGTTGTCCAGTCTAGTTTTTGCAGTGACTGTATCCTCTGTGCCGTGACCAATACCATTAGCATGACTGTTTTAATGTCAGTCTGTGTAGGGACAGAACTGTTGCTGGAGACCAATTCCTGAGCATCTTCAGGATTATTCTTACATCCCATATTTGGGAGTATCTGGTTCTTGGGGATAGTATTAAAAATTCCCCTCATAAGTTTTGTACCAGTGGGTGAGTCCCAACTGTGTAATGCTCTGTCCCCTGCCATAGGTAAGTCGATAGGGCACTTCTGGCGCAGTTGATGGCACTGTAACTGAGCCCCTCATCATAGTGGAGGCCTGCCAGATATTCCAGAACAGACGGGATGTTCATGTCTCTGATACCATGTTTGATACCACTGGGAACCATGGTTGTGTAGGCCAATCGGGTACTACCAATACCAGATGCAGAGTCTTGTTGTATTTCCTTAATACCCGACTGATGAGGCAGGAAAAGGAGGGAATGCGTAAATAAACAATTTCCTCCCCCTCGGTCAAAGTGACCTGCATAATTTAGAGTGCTTGTATTTTGCTCTCTGTAAGTTTTGGTAATGTAGAGGTCCAAATTGTGTGGCTGGAAAGGCAGCCATCATTATGCCAATTACTTTTGCTACCAATCTGATGGATGGTTTGCTGATGTCAGTGAGGTTATTGCAAGCCTCTATTAAATCTCTAGCCTTTCCCTTAGGCAGAGTCACCGACATGAGAACTGAGTCAATGGTGAAACCCCAGATAGTCCATAGTAGTGGAAGGCATTAGTTTAGATTTAACTAGGTGAAAAATGAATCCCAGTTTTCCAAATAACTTTTTTGTGGCTGTGACAGTTTGTTTGGCCAATTCCAAACATTGGCCAAACATCTGTGGTCACCTCGTATAGGCACTGAATGGTAAGCATCTTTTAAATCGATGCTGGCCATTGAAGTAACCTTTGGAAATTAATTGTTAAGCAGTAACAAAGGTATCTATTTTGTCAGATCTATGATGATGCGATAACCATCATCTTTTTTGTTTTTGATAAATATATTGGACACGAATTCTAATGGTTCGTGTTGAGTTTTCTCAATTACACCTTTTATGTAAAGCCGCTTCAGTTCAGCTTGCGCTTTTGATTTTCCTTTATCAGAAGGCACGAACATTTGGTTCAGTATATGTTGAACTGGAGGGCTGTACTTGTGTATAAACTCTATTGTATATCCCTGGATACTGCTTTAGATGTAAGTATCGGGTGTTATCATGCTCCATGCATTCAGAAAAGAGTGTAATCTCCACCCAATCTCCGTGCTCCCTGTATATTGTAGGGAACCAGACCCACCTACCTCCATAGTTACCAGTGGCAGGTTTACTTTTTGTAGGTTCTTCGCTGCTGTTGTCGCGCTGGGTCTGGATTTTCGGTTTGGTTGGCGTTGGAGGTCCCTGCAGGTTCTCTTGTTCCTGCACCCCCTGCACACTTGTCTTTCCTTCTGCGGACCCCTCTTCCAGGTCAGCCCAGAACTGACCCGCAGTGCTCCCCTCTGATGAGGTAGAAGCACTGTGCAGCCCTTCAAGAGGTACTGCTGTGGGTTTATCATAGGGCCCACAGTGACCCGACTCCATCTCCCGGAGTCTGTCACGTTGGAGCAAAGCTCCATACACCGCTTTATCCGGCTCCAGCGCTCTCGGGCGCTGGCCGCCCGCGGTTGTTCAAAGTTGGACTCCTCTGAGTCCACGACCTTGTTTGTTTTGTGTCTAGCCTTTCCGCCCGGCCGCGTGGATCTGGCCGGTGCGGAGGCGACATCGGGCACAGCTGATCCCACTATCGGTGATCCGAGTGCCCCTCCCGTGGAGTGGATATGGCCGGTGTGGAGGCGACATCGGGCACAGCTGATCCCATCTAGCCCACCAGCTTTGTCGCAGCCCATTGGTTTCTCCACCTGCAATCAGCATGGTAAAAACATAAAAAGACCGCAGCTCTTACCTGCAGGTCCAGGTTAAAATTGTCGCTACGGGTGAACGTCGTTCCACCCCGTCTGCTGCCGTTATTGACTTCCCGCCTTCAATACCTTGAGCACGTTTTGGATTTTGAGATCAGTATCTCAAATATGGATACCTGTCCCCATATGTCTCCAGATACACTGGTTAACACTAGGCACTTGCAATGCCTTGCAGTTACCTGGGGGTAAATGCCGTGCAATGGCGTCAGACATAGCCTGTGTCTGTAGTTTGTTACTAGACAAATAGTCCACACTGGCTGCAATTTTGGGCTCCAGGTCTTCCCCGGTTAGGTCTGGCTGGAAGAATTGGTTCACCATATCCAGCATGCCTTATTTCACCCCAGGGCTACTGGGGGTATGTGGTTCTGTGACCCGTTCAGAGTCTACCCAGAACAGATCCTCCATGTTCTCCTCTGACGAGGAGACGACACTATGCAGCCCCGCAAGGGGTGCCGCTGTGGGGCTTATTGGGTGCCCACTGTGGCTAGCCTCCCTCTCCCGGAGTCTGCCACTTTGGAGGATCTCCTGGAGCAACCGCTCTAACCGGCCCCCGTGCTACAAAGCTGAGGCCACGCGCCAACTCTCGGACACCTCCTCCTACTTACCCTTGGACCATGACCCCACTGACGAGCACCAGGCCACCATTTCTAGCACCATCACCGACTTCATCAATTCCCACGCCCTGCCCGACCAAGCTTCCAACCTCATCGTTCCCCAGCCCCGCACGGCCCGTTTTTATCTTCTCCCCAAAATCCACAAACCCGGTTCTCCCGGCAGACCCATTGTCTCTGCGTGTTCGTGCCCCACCGAACTCATCTCCACATACCTTGACTCCATCCTATCCCCCTTGGTCAAATCCCTCCCCACCTATGTTCTAGACACCTCAGACACTCTCCGCCGCCTCCACGCATTCCACTCTCTGGGCCCTCACCCACTCATCTTCACCATGGATGTCCGGTCACTCTACACCTCCATCCCCCACCAGGATGGCCTCGGAGCCCTCCGGTTCTTCCTCGACCAGAGGAGCAACCTATACCCAGCCACTGACACTCTCCTCCGCTTAGCGGAGTTGGTCCTCACCCTCAACAACTTTACATTTGACTCCTCCCATTTCCTCCAAACACAAGGCATAGCTATGGGCACACGCATGGGCCCCAGCTACGCCTGCCTCTTTGTCGGGTACGTTGAACAATCCTTGTTCGAGACGTACCAGGGCCCCATCCCCGACCTCTACCTCCGTTACATTGACGACTGCTTTGGGGCCACCTCCTGCACCTACACACAACTGACTGACTTCATCCACTTCACCACCAACTTCTATCCGGCACTCCAATACACCTGGACGATTTCCGACACTTCCCTACCATTCCTTGACCTCACCATCTCCATCGCAGCGGACAGACTCCTGACCGACATACATTACAAACCCACTGACTCACATGGCTATCTGGACTACACGTCTTCCCACCCTGCCCCCTGTAAAAACTCCATCCCCTATTCCCAATTCCTCCGCCTACGCCGCATCTGTTCCCAGGATGAGACATTCCACACCAGGGCATCGGAAATGTCCTCGTTCTTCAGGGAACGGGGATTCCCCTCCGCCACCATAGATGAGGCTCACACCAGGGTCTCATCCATACCCCGTAACACTGCTCTCTCTCCCCATCCCCGCACTCGCAACAAGGGCAGACTCCCTCTGGTCCTCACCTTTCACCCCACTAGCCGCCAAATACAACACATAATCCTCCGCCATTTCCGCCACCTCCAACGTGACCCCACCACTCGCCACATCTTCCCATCTCCCCCCATGTCTGCCTTCCGTAAAGACCGCTCCCTCCGCAACTCCCTCTTCAATTCTTCCCTTCCCTCCCGCACCACCCCCTCCCCGGGCACTTTCCGTTGCAACTGCAAGAAATGCAACACCTGTCCCTTCACCTCCCCCCTCGATTCCATTCAAGGACCCAAGCAGTCGTTCCAGGTGCGACAAAGGTTCACCTGTATCTCCTCCAACCTCATCTACTGCATCCGCTGCTCTAGATGTCAGCTGATTTACATCGGGGAGACCAAGCGTAGGTTGGGCGATCGTTTCGCCGAACACCTCCGCTCAGTCCGCAATAACCTACCTGAACTCCCGGTGGCTCAGCACTTCAACTCCCCCTCCCATTCCCAATCCGACCTCTCTGTCCTGGGTCTCCTCCATTGCCAGAGTGAGCAACAGCGGAAATTGGAGGAACAGCACCTCATATTCCGTCTGGGGACCTTGCGTCCGTATGGCATTAACATTGAATTCTCCCAATTTTGCTAGCCCTTGCTGTCTCCTCCCCTTCCTTAACCCTCTAGCTGTCTCCTCCCACCCTCCCATCCGCCCACCCTCGGGCACCTCCCCCTCCTCCCCTTTTCCTTCTTTCTCCCACCCCCCATCAGTCTGAAGAAGGGTTTCGGCCCGAAACGTCGCCTATTTCCTTCGCTCCATAGATGCTGCTGCACCCGCTGAGTTTCCCCAGCAATTTTGTGTACCCCCGTGCTCACGGGCACTGGCCGCTCGCGGCTGCTCCTCGTCATGCAGCCGGTCAAACCGGCTCCAGTGCTCTCGGGCACTAGCCGCTCCCGGCTGCTCGTACTGCCCCGTCTGCTCGAACCGGCCCCGGTGCTCACGGGCACCGGCCGCCCGCGGCTCCTCAAAGTCCGACTCATCTGAGTCCGGCATTCGTGGGGTCTTTCTCTTCGCTTTCCCGCCCGGCCGAGAAGTGGATTTCGCCGTAGCGGGAGCGAAAGTCGGGCACAGCTGTTCCCATTACCGGAGATTAGCGTGCCTTTGGCTGCTGCTGCCGGCTGCCCGCAACTCCGCGGTCCTCCCCAGCCAGCTTCACTAGCAGCACTTGTGGACACTACTTTGTCCAGCTTCCCCTCCTGTGAAAAAACCCAGCGCGGGGAACATTAGTTTTGCTTCCCTCTCCCGCCCGGCCCGGAGCGGGAGTGAGTCGGGAGCGAAAGTCGGGCACAGCTGTTACGGGAGATTAGCGTGTCTTTGGATGCTGCTGCCGGCTGCCCGCAACTCCGCGCTTCTCCCCAGCCAGCTCTCCCGCAGCCTTCATGGATCCGGTCCATGTCTCCACCTAAAAGGTAAGTGGAAGGAACGCAGAGTCTTCTTACCTGCTGGTCCCGACTTTCAAATTCTGGAACGCAGAGTCTCCTTACCTGCTGTTCCTGGCTTTCAAATTTTGCCGCTAGGGGAACGTCGTTCCCCCTTGCTGTGACTTGTTGCAATGCGTGTAGCGATATGGCACGCATGCGTCCTGGCGGGGTTCTTCACGTAGTCACTCACGTGACTCCAAAGTAAAATCACAGTGAAAACACTACTCGAAAAGACATCTATCTGAGAAAAGATTGTCCATTTCGGCTTAAAATCCAAACCTAGTTACTTTCATCTAAGAAGCTTTCAAGCCCCTGTGGTGCCCAACGGTCCCAGAAAGCAGCCAAGGTTCCCGTTGGCACCACCTGCTCCCTCTCTAGAGATTTTGTGCCTATCTTCATTGTAAACCAGCATCTGCAGTTCCTGCACATTGTACACAGACTTCTCCCGACTGCAGAAGCAGCAAATGGATGAAGGAGTCCATGACCGACTCAAAAACCCGCTTGCACAGTACGGCTGTGGGCACCATTCTCTACCCCAGGTCCCCGGTGTGAAGGTGGAGGACTCCTGCATGCAGAGACCATCACTGAGGACCCCTCTCCCCCTCCCCCCTCCCCCTCACTGCCGGATGGCAAATGAATCACCACAACATGTCCAGACGGGAGAGAGGGTGAGGAAGTGGAAGGTGTGCAAGAGCAGCCATAGAAAATACGCTTCCCGCATCACGGAATGATACAGACAGCATTGCTGAAGGACGGCTCATGCTGTGTGGGACTGGCACCCGGTAAACATCCCACAGCTTGGGTCCAATGGGTGAGCCCATACTTGGAGTGTTGTGTAGGAAGTAAAGTATCCTTTATTGTCATTCAGACATTTCAGTCTGAACAAAACCTTGCAGTCATAACATAGAATAAAATAGCAAAACACAGTTACCACAGATTTAACATCCATCACAGTGAGTCTACCAGGCACCTCCTCACTGTGATGGAAGACAAAAGTCTTAAAGTCCTTGTCTCTTCCCTCCTTGTTCTCCCTCTGCGTTGACGCGATCCAGGCTTCCGATGTTGGGACCCCGCCAGGTGATGGTAAGTAAGTCGAAGCTGCCACCCTCCAGTCCAGTGGACGAAGCTGTCGTTGCAGGAGCTCCTGAGAATCGGTCACCAACCTGGGACCTGCGAGCTCCCGATGTTGTCGTCCACTGGGGCCGAGGCTCCGAAGTCGGGTCGCAGCCGCCGCAACGCCACCACAGCCCCGAAGTCCTGGCTCTGCCTCCGGAGCCTCGAGGTCGGTCCCAGTTGGAGGCCGCCAGCTCCGCGATTAGGCCTCAGCGCAGACGGAGACGGGGGATAACATCCGGTCGCATCCAAAGGAAGAGACTAAAAACAGTTTCTCCCACCCCCCACACACACACACACATACACACCTAAAATAAACTAAATAAACTAAACAACAGGACAAAATAAATAAATAAAAGGCAGGCATTCGGCAGGTGAGCCGCAGCTGCTTGGGCAGCGCTGCCACTTCAGGAGCTGCAGAAGCTGGTTTACACCGAAGATAGGCACAAAATGCTGAAGGCAGTGGCAGGCAGCATCTCTGGAGAGAAAGAATGGGTGACGTTTCAGGTCGAAACCCTTCATCAGACTGAGTACTGTGTCCAGTTTCAATTACCCTGCTGTAGGAATGACGCCATTAAGCTGGAAAGAGTACAAAGATGATTTATGAGTATATTGTCAGGACACGAGGGCCTGAGCTATAGGGAGAGATTGGACAGGTTATGACTTTATTCCTTGGTGCAGAGGTAGTTGAGCCCATCAATTTCTGAGGCTGTAGAGAGCCAGTGGACACTGTGCTCGCTCTCCAGGACACTTGGGCATAGATGTTTCCTCAGAATTGGGACAGGTTCAGGCAGAACCTCAGAAGGCCCGTTGCCTGGATGTTAATGGCCACCAGTAGCACACCCACAAGCAAGTGTCTCAACCAACTGGTTCCATCGCCTTCCCACCGGGTGACTAAAGATCAGGACTAAAGTGCAACCAGGACTTGCAGCTCCATCAAATAATCATATACATGGAAGATGCTCATGCTGCAGAAATGGCAGGGTGGCCTGGGATCCCATGAACCAACATAAGAACCTATCACAGAGCTCTGTCTGTGCACCCTATCACCCCAGGGAGAGGACTCCTGCACAGAGGGATCTAACCTTGCACCTCTGCCTGGACTGTGACATTCTTCTGCTCTTCACTTAGCAAAAGCAATTGAATTCTTACGGAGTGTGAGAGTAACTCAGCGGCTCATCTCTGGAGAACATGGAGAGGCAGCATTTTGGGTCGGGACCCTTCTTCAAAAGGGCCTACGTTTCCTATCATGTTCTCCAGAGATGCTGCCTGAGTTACTCCCGCATTTTTGTGCCTTTTGTAAACCAGCATCTGCAGTTCCCTGTCTTTGAATTCTTCATGGCTTGACTTGCCAGTGTTCTCCATTAATAGATGCCTAGGTCAGCATTTACTGTCCATCCCTCAGTGTCCTTGAGAAAGTGAGGTTCAACAACTTTCTTGAACCGTGCAGTCCTTGTGGTGAAGCTGCTGCCACAGCTATTGGGCAGTGAATTCCAGGACTTGGACCCAGTGAGGATGCAGGGCTGGCGATATATTTCCCAGTCAGGTTAGTGTGACTTGAAGGGAAATTTGCAGTCGGTGGTGTTACCATGAGTGACTATGATGAATCTTCTTGATGGAACTTGATGGAGTTCTCATGTGCCACTTCTATGAACCTCTTCCTCTGGCAGGGGACAGAGTGCCATCAACATTCCAGAAACATCAAATTAATCTGATCTATGCTTGGAGAACTTTGGCTTCTAATGTCGTCATCCTCTACCCTGGATATTGGTCATGTTTTGGATGACCTGAGTGTGGGCGACACCCGGTTACTGCAAAGCTTTAAGATCAGCTTTAACAGAGAGATGTCACTGATCCCTGGGTTTGACATCTTCAAGAGATCCATGTTTCAGTCAGGTGAATGCCATAGTCTTGATCACATTTTTCAAAAAGCATTTATCTATATATTTACATCACATTCACCTTAGAGTTTCAGCATGTCACCAAATACATTAACAAATTTCCACGGGTGCACCTTTGAGAGTATCTTGACTAGTTTCATCATGGCCTGGTATGGCAATTACAATGCACAGGAACGTGAGTGGCTGCAGAGAGTGGTGGACTCAGCCCAGTGCATCACAGCACAGCCCTCCCCACCATCAAAAACATCCATATGAGACACAACCTCAAGAAGGTGGTATCTATCATCAAGGATCCCCACAAACCAGGCCATGCCTCTTCTCACTGCTATCAGGTTCAGGTACAGCTACTTTCCTACAACAACCCACACAACTCGAATCTGATTTAAACAACGGAACACTGCACGTCTCTTGCATTACTGCAGAGTTGGGGGGGTTTTTCTAATTGTGTTTTGCATTGATATCTTTTTTTTGCAATATTTATTTTTACTGTGTTGCAGAATTGATGTGTAATTTATGATTAATTTATGTTTTTATGTATGTGCCTGTGATGTGATGTTGCTGTGAGCAACATTTTCACTGTACTCGTGCATAAGACAATAAACTCGACATGACTTGACTTACAATCCCAGTGAGGAGAGATGACAATAATTCTCATCACTGGTGTCCTGCAAGGATGTGTTCTCAATCCTTTACTATACTCCCTAAATTCACCACACAATTACCAAATTTGACTCTAACTCCATCTCCAAGTTTGCAGAAGATACCACTGTGGTGGGGCGGATCACGAATGATGACGAGATGGAGTACAAGTAGAGGACTTAGTAACATGGTGTCAAGCCTAACCATTCCCTCAATGCCAGCAAGATGAACGAGATATTTATCGACTTCAGTAGGCGTGGTGTAGCACAAGCTCCAATCAACATCAATGATGCTGAAGTGGAAATGGTTCATAGCTTCAAGTTCCTTGGCATGAAGATTATCAATGATCTGTCATGGCCCAACTATATTGATGCATCAGTCAAGAAGGCACCTCAACGCTTTTACTTCCTGAGGAGACAGAACAAATTTGGCACGTCTCCAATGACTCTTACAAACTTCTGCAGATGTACCATATAAACCATACTGTTTGGATGCATCATAGCTTGGTTTTGGAATAGCTCTGCCCAAGGCCACAAGGAATTGTCGATGACCATCACACAGACCAGATTTCCCACCATTGATTCCATCAACACTTCACACTACCTCGGAAAGCAGCCAACATAATCAAAGGCTTGTCCCATCCCCGTCATTCCTTCTTTCCCTGCTTCCATCCAGCAAAAGCTTGAAAGTGCGCACCACCAGACTCAGGAACAGCTTTTTCCCTTCTGTTACCAGGCTTCTGAACGGTTCTTCCATAAGTTAGGGTGCTGTCCCAATCCTCTCTAACCCATTGTGATCATTAGATTTGTCTCTGGAACTGGTGCACCACGATGCTGAGAACTATATGCTGCACTCTGTATCTTCCCCGTGGCTCTATCTATTGCACCTGAGTGTGATGATGATATTCATGTGCACTATACCTGATCTGTTGAATCACATGCAAAACAAAGCTTTTCACTCTACCATGTGGCAATAATAAACCTAACCCTTGACCTAGACCTTTTTACACTTTTTTTCCAGTAAAACTCTCCCTTGAATTCTAGATGGCCAATTTATCAGGACATTGGTCAAGGCCTGGTTAACAGGAGTTCACCACAAAGCAACAATTTCTTTTGGCAGAACTGGTGGTAGTGCTCCGTGAACTGAAGCTCCTGTCTCCCACACATTCTTCTGAGCCAAGCATTCACATCTCTGATCTCTTTGACCGTACGCCAACCACACTGGCTGATGTAACAATCCACAGATTGTTAGTTGTGATGTTCTCTGTTTTAATTACAGCTCAAACTCTCTCACCCGAGCTTTATTTATTGATCACTACAAAAATAATGACATCTGGATTCGCTCCTTTGCTTGTAATTTATGAGAAGATGCCATTAACCCTGGCATAGGAAGCAACACAATAGCAACGTTATAGCAGATACATGAACAGGCAGGGAATGGAGGGAAACAGACCATGTGCAGGCAGATGTGCAGTTTAATATGTTACCATGTTTGGCACATTGTGGGTCGAAAGACCTCTTACGATGCTGTACTGTTCTATGTACTACCACAGACTGGGAACCTTGATGGAACATCATCCCGTACTTGCAATGTACCCGGCCACCAATGGGTTCCTCTTCACCAGCCTGAATTGAGTGTCTTCCCATGTTGCAGCACTGCGATTGAATTGTCCCCCTTCTGCAGTTCTTGTTTGTGCCCTCACAAGCAGAAACATGGAGTTGCAGCTAAGAAAAGGGGAGACCCTCAGAGAAGAAGTTGGTGGTGGGGCAGAGAAATAGGGATAGGGGAAAGAGGAGGAAAATAGGACTGATGGGACTGGTCTGCTGGGAGCCAGCATGGATCTGATGGGCTGAAGTAACTAAATACTTCATATTTGCTAGACAAGGTTGAGAACTGAGGCTCCAGCCTGTCTGAGCCCTCATACCTGCCTGATTCACAATCAGGTTTCTATGATCAAACCATCCCCTGACCCAAGTGCTGTAGCTGCCTCCTGTGTCAAACCGCCTCCTCTCTGATGCTCCTGTAGCTTGGACTCTAGCTCAACAATTTTGAACAGAATTCTAAACAGTCACCAATATGTCTCCTGCTGCATCAGAGGACCTAACACCCTCGACCACTGCTACACCACCATCAAGAATGCCTATCGTTCTATCCTCGCCCTCACTTCGGTAAATCCTGCTTCTTCCTACCTACAGGCAGCAATTGAAGAGCGCACCCCCAGAAGTGAGGACAGTACAGAGCAGAGGAACAACTCCAGGACTGTTTGGAGTCTGTAGACTGGGCAATGTTCAGGGACTCGGCAACGGACCTGAACGAATACGCCACAGTCGTTACAGACTTCTTAAGGAAATGTGTAGAGGACCGCATCCCTACAAAAAACCTTCCGAATGTTTCCCAGAAACCTTGGATGAACTTTGAGATCCGCACTCTTCTGAAGTCCAGACACCGGGCATTCACGTCCGATGATACAGTGGCCCACAAGAAGTCCTGATACGACCTTGGTAAGGCCATCAAAAAGGCCAAAAGGGACTTTGCTCCAAACTGGAGGATGAGACAGATGTTCGGCAGCTGTGGCGGGGCCTGAATGCAATCACCTCCTACAAGGCGAAACCAAGAGGCAGCTCGAATGTCGGCGAAACATCACTCCCTGACGAGCTCAATGTGTTTTACGCACGCTTTGATAGGGAGAATACTGATGTGCCTTCCCGAGCCCCCATTCGCTGTGATGGTATTTCAGTCTCAGTCACAGAGGCCGACGTCAGGAAATCCTTCAGAGGGGTGAACCCCCGAAAAGCGCCTGGACCTGATGATATACCCGGTCGTGTTCTAAAAACCTGTGCGGACCAACTGGCTGGAGTTTTTACGGACATTTTCAAGCTCTCACTTCTGAGGTCTGAGGTCCCCACCTGCTTTAAAAGGGCATCAATTATACCAGTGCCCAAGAAGAGTAATGCCCCTGTCCCACTTAGGAAACCTGAACGGAAACCTCTGGAGACTTTGCGCCCCACCCAAGGTTTCCGTGCGGTTCCCGGAGGTTGCAGGTGGTTGCCGGAGGTTGCAGGTAGTGGAAGCAGGTAGGGAGACTGACAAAAAACTCCGGGAACCTTGGGTGGGGCGCAAAGTCTCCAGAGGTTTCCGTTCAGGTTTCCTAAGTGGGACAGGGGCATTAGGTGACATGCCTCAATGACTATCGACCAGTGGCACGAATGCCAGCGGTGATGAAGTGCTTTGAGGTTGATCATGGAGCAAATCAACTCCTACCTCGACAAAAACCTGGACCCACTGCAGTTCCCTTACCGCCACAACAGATCAACGGTGGATGCGATCCTGCTGGCCCTCCACTCTGCTCTGGACCACTTGGACAACAAAAACTCATATGTCAGGCTATTATTTATTGATTACAGCTCGGCATTTAACACTATCATCCCCTCCAAGCTGGTTACCAAACTCGCAGAACTGGGTCTCTGCGCATCCCTCTGCAATTGGATCCTCGACTTCCTCATTCACAGACCACAGTCTGTTCGTATTGGTGGAAATGTGTCAGCCTCGATAACAATCAGCACGGGAGCACCTCAAGGCTGTGTGCTCATCCCCCTGCTGTACTCCCTCTATACTCATGACTGCGTAGCCGGTCACAGTGCGAACTCCATCATCAAGTTCGCTGACGACACCACTGTTGTGGGACGTATCACTGATGGGGATGAGTCAGAGTATAGAAGTGAGATCGAGCATCTGTCCATATGGTGCCAGCACAATAACCTGGCCCTCAACACCAGCAAAACCAAGAAACTGATTGTGGACTTTGGAAGGAGTAGGATGGAGGCCCACAGCCCAGTTTATATCAACGGGTGGATGGTTGAAAGGGTCAAGAGCTTCAAATTCCTGGGCGTGCACATCTCTGAAGATCTTTCCTGGTCCGAGAACACTAATGCAATCATCAAGAAAGCTCATCAGCGCCTCTACTTCCTGAGAAGACTACGGAGAGTCAGTTTGTCAAGGAGGACTCTCTCTAACTTCTACAGGTGCACAGTAGAGAGCATGCTGACCGGTTGCATCGTGGCTTGGTACGGCAACTAGAGCGCCCTGGAGAGGAAAAGACTACAAAAAGTAGTAAACACTGCCCAGTCCATCATCGGCTCTGACCTCCCTTCCATCGAGGGGATTTATCGCAGTCGCTGCCTCAAAAAGGCTGGAAGTATCATCAAAGACCCACACCATCCTGGCCACACACTCATCTCCCTGCTACCTTCAGGTAGAAGGTACAGGAGCCTGAAGACTGCAACAACCAGGTTCAGGAATAGCTACTTCCCCACAGCCATCAGGCTATTAAACCTGGCTCGGACAAAACTTTGATTATTAATAACCAATCATCTGTTATTTGCACTTATCATTTTATTTATTCATGTGTGTGTGGTATTGGATAAGTTTGTGCCTGTGACATTGTCGTGTTTAGAGGATGTGGTTAGCCATATTAAGCCATCGGGTTCCCCTTTTGAAATTGTCGGCCACAGCTGTCCCTCCTCATCTTTTTAAAGAGGTTTTCCCCAGTATAGGGCAGTCGGTTCTTGCCATTATCAACAGCAGTTTGTGTTCTGGGGTTGTCCCCGTAAGTTTTAAACATGCAGTAGTGCAACCACTACTTAAGAAACCTGGCCTGGATCAAACTGTTCTGGCCAATTTTAGACCGATCTCCAAGTTGCCTTTTATTTCTAAAATTCTGGAGAAAGTTGTTTATGCTCAGCTAAAACTCTTCTTGGACGAGCATAATATTCGGGAGGTTTTCCAGTCTGGGTTTAAAAATATGCATAGCACAGAGTCAGCATTGCTAAGGATTTTTAATGACATCCTCCTAGCTAATGATTCTGGTGATTATGTGGTTCTTGTCCTGCTGGACCTATCTGCCGCCTTTGATACAGTGGACCATGGTATCTTAATGTCTCGGTTACAGCACCTAGTGGGCATTTGTGGCAGTGCCCTGGGATGGTTCAGGTCTTATCTGGCAGACAGAACTATGTGTGTAAGTCTGAAGAAGGGTTTCGGCCCGAAACGTCGCCTATTTCCTTCGCTCCATAGATGCTGCTGCACCCGCTGAGTTTCCCCAGCAATTTTGTGTACCTTCGATATTCCAGCATCTGCAGTTCCCTTTTGGACACTATGTGTGTAAGCCTTGCTGGTTTTGAATCCTCTGTCATATGGGGTTCCACAGGGCTCAATTTTAGGGCCCCTGCTTTTCTCACTGTACTTACTTCCTCTGGGTTCCATTCTTAGAAAGCATGGCATCTCTTTTCATTGTTATGCTGATGATAGCCAACTATATATGCCGCTGAGGAAGGAAGATGCTTTTTCTGTCAAATCACTTCTGTCATGTCTTGAGGACATTAAGTCCTGGATGGCCCTAAACTTTCTAGGATTTAATGAAAAGAAGACAGAGGTGATATTGTTTGATCCCAATGGCTGCCGTGAACCTCCCCCTGTTGACTTGGGTCCCCTGGCACGGTATGTAAAGCCAACAGTTTTAAACCTGGGTTTTAGGATGGACAGTGATTTTAAATTAGATCATCAAATAGGCGCGGTGGTTAAGTCCAGCTTCTTTCATTTAAGGCAGCTGGCAAAGGTGAAGCCCATTCTTGAGCGGCAGCATTTTGAAACAGTAATCCATGCCTTTATCACGTCTAGGCTGCATTACTGTAACGCACTCTATTTTGGAGTTGCTCGATCTTCCCTGGCTCGTCTCCAGTTGGTTCAAAATGCTGCTGCTCGCCTTTTGACTGGAACTCGAAAGAGGGAGCACATAACGCCAATTCTGGCCTCCCTCCACTGGCTCCCGGTGCACTTTCGAGTTCATTTTAAGATTCTGTTATTTGTTTTTAAATCTTTAAATGGGCTCGCCCCGCCTTACCTCTCTGAGCTGCTTCATCCATACGCTCCTGCCCGGTGCCTCAGGTCAGCTGATCAGCTGCTCCTGGAGGTACCGAGGTCTAAGCGGAAGCTCGGAGGGGATAGAGCCTTCTCTGTTGCTGCTCCGGCACTTTGGAACACTCTGCCGTTGCACGTCAGACAGGCCCCCTCACTGTCCATCTTCAAAACCAGTATTAAAACACATTTATATTCCTTGGCTTTTGACCCTGCATGAGACTTTGCTCCTGTTTTAGTGTTTTTAATGTTTTTATTTTTATTGTTTTTACTCTCTTTTTTAATGTTTTTATTGTCGTGTAATAATTTTTTGTCCATGATTAGTCATGTACAGCACTTTGTTGCAACAGTAGTTGTTTTTAAAGTGCTCTATAAATAAAGTTATTATATTATTATTATTATTATATTTATATTATAGTATATGGACACATTGATCTGTTTTGTAGTAAATGCCTACTATGTTCTGTGTGCTGAAGCAAAGCAAGAATTTAATTGACCTATCAGGGACACATGACAATAAATTCACTTGAACTTGAACTCAGATGTGGAATAGATGCAGCTACACTGGGTCTGCCTGGTCACCATCAGCCACTTAGTGGTACTGTCACCACAACTGACCCCTTGAATTGAATGAATGGGATAGGAGGAAGGGGAGAAGCTGGGAAGAAACTGTGGGCTTTCACTTCACCTATGTTTAGGGTACCCAGTCAGCCACGTACAATCATTGTGTCGGAAGAAACTGTAGATGCTGGTTTACACCAAAGATAGACACAAAATGCTGGAGTAACTCAGCAGGACAGGCAGCATCTCTGGATAGAAGGAATGGGTGACGTTTTTGGTCTAGACCCTTCTTCAGACTGAGAGTCAGGGTAGAGGGAGACACAGATAAGGAAGGGTAAGGTGTGAAAACGAGACATTAATAGAGATGAGGATTAACAAAAATATAGAATAGATAATTGTTAGCTAAGCGAAGGTGACAACAGAGCAAACAGAGATAAAATGTAATCAGGGGGACAGTCAGACTAGTTGGAGAACTGGGAAGAGGGAGGGATGGAGAGAGAGGGAAAGCAAAGGTTACTTGAAGTTAGAGAAGTCAATATTCATACCGCTGGGGTGTAAGCTGCCCAAGCGAAATATAAGGTGCTGTTCCTCCCATTTGCGCTTGGTCTCACTCTGACAATGGAGGAGGCCCAGGACAGAAAGGTCAATGTGGGAATGGGAAGGGGAGTTGAAGTGTTTAGCAACTGGGAGATTAGGTAGGTTTAGGTGGACAGAGTGGAGGTGTTCAGCGAAACGATCGCCGAGCATGCACTTGGTCTCGCTGATATATAGGCCCACAATCAGTGGCTGGTTTAACGATGACTGCACAACTTCATTCATGATCTGGTCACCCATAAAAGAGTGACTTTCTCTGTGTGATCTTCCCCTGCTCCAGTGTCATGCTGGGCATGCTTGAGGGAGGGGACAGAGCTCTCCCCCAGCCCAACACCCCTACTACCAAAACACATCTTCAATAATAGAAACATAGAAAATAGGTGCAGGAGGAGGCCATTCGGCCCTTCGAGCCAGCACCGCCATTCATTGTGATCATGAATCGTCCCCTATCAATCCCCATCATCGTCCCCTATCAATAACCCGTGTCTGCCTTCTCCCCATATCCCCTGACTCCACTAGCCCCTAGAGCTCTATCTAACTCTCTTAAATCCCGCTTCGCGTCATGATGGTATTTAGGTGGATGAAAACAGGGCACAATTTTGCACTAATGGGCCTGTCCCACTTAGGCGACTCTTTAGGCGACTGCCATGGACTAGTTTTAATGGAATTCACCTACGACACCTGGCGACAACCTATGACAGTACATACGACAACCTACGACAACACCTACATCAACCTACGTCAACCTACGACAGCAACATTTGTCGCCACTGTCACCGAAACATTTTCAACATGTTGAAAATTTTGTGGCAGTAGCCTCTAGTCGCCCTAAATATCGCCTAAGTGGGACAGACCCATAAGTGACCCAGTGTCACACTTGCCACGCCTCCAGACACTTGAGAGTCTTTCCACACACATCCCCTGAGCTATTAGGAGTTACACCTGCATTTAATCTGCTCCCCTAATCTATCGCTTGGTATAATAGACAATAGGCGCAGGAGCAGGCCATTTGGCCCTTCGAGCCAGCACCGCCATTCAATGTGATCATGGCTGATCATCCCCAATCAGTACCCCGTTCCTGCCTTCTCCCCATATCCCCTGACTCCGCTATTTTTAAGAGCCCTATCTAGCTCTCTCTTGAAAGCATACAGAGAACCTGCCTCCACTGCCCTCTGAGGCAGAGAATTCCACAGACTCACCACTCTCTGTGAGAAAAAGTGTTTTCTCGTCAGGAAAAAAGCAGGTGCTCAGTTAGCAAGATCAGCAAGAAATCAGAATCAGGTGTAATACCAGGCCTCAAATGAGAAATAGTTATTGGAAATGAAACACATTATTCTCAGGTTAGCAGGCACTAAATGGTAATGGGCACATGGGTACCAACTATTCCTAATCTATATCAATGTTTTGGCTGAGGGAAACCAAATGTTATATAGATTTGCTGAGGATACTACACTAAGTGAGATTGTGAGCGTGGAGGAGCTTCCAGTGGATCGGACAAGTGGAGGGGCTGGGTGAGAAATGGCATAATGTAAGGTCACCAGGTTGGTGTACAAAGGCAGGAAAATGCTCCTATGTTAAATGGTGCGAGATTGGGTAGTGTTGATGTTCAAAGACAAAGGGGTGAGCTTGCACACGAATCGCTGACCATCGCTGACCATCAACAATGCAGGCAAACAACGAGTTGCCTTTATTAGCAGAGGATTTGAATCCAGGAGTAAAGAAATCATGGTGCACTTGAAATGGCGAGGCTGTGTCTGCAATGTGCCTGTGCACGTTTGGTCTCCTTACCTGAGAAAGAAAACATTTGTTATAAGTAGAGTTGAGTGAAGATTTTCTCGAGGGGTTCCAGGAATGGATGTGGGGTGCGAGTAAATATTGGGGCCATATTTTTCAGAGTTTAAAAAAAGGAGAAATCTTGTGGAAAATAAAATTCTTAAAGCGTTTGCAAGACTCATGTCAAGGACGGTGTTTCCGCTGAAGGAGTCTGGGTGGAACGGTCTCGGGACAAGGGGTGAAGGTGATAAGACATTTCTTCAGTCAGAGGGCGGGTGAACCTTTGGATTTCTCCACCCACCCACCTTTGTGTGGGCTCAGCTGTCAAGTTCACTCAGGGCAATAAAGGAATCAAGAGATTGGGGATGGTGCTGAGGCAAAAAAATCAGCTGTAATCTGTTGAGTGGCAGAGATTGAGGGCCTGGGCCATCCTCTTGCTTCTATAGTTACGCCTTCTGAATCTCTCCTTATCTAGTCGGGGGTCAAATGTTCCTGTTTAATAACACTCCTGCGACATACCTTGAGGCATTTTTACTGCATTCAAAGGTCCGTGTATATCAGCTGACTTTGTTATTGTGGAAGAGAGAAGCTGAGTAAACAGTTAAACACAAAATGCTGGAGTAACCCAGGCAGTTTCCCTGTATAGAAGGAATGGCACCCTGAATAAACAGTTGCCTATTTTGGGAGACAACATAGTTTGTGCCTGTCAGTCTCTACTTTCTATCGATCTGCACTTCTTTGCCGCTTTTCTTAGTTTTTCCCTCTATCTGCTTTTTAACATATTTTCTCTTTGTTTATCTCTCAGTATTTCCCTCTCCTGTCCTCCCCCCTCCCCACCAACCCAATCCCCCACCCCACCCCCACCCCAGTGCCTCTTTCTCTTTGCCTCTATTCCTCCTTCAGTTTATTTATTTCTGTTAATACTATCTCAGACTGCTGGAGTTACTCAGTGGGTCGAGCAGCATATGTGGAGTTAAGAAACTGCCATGTTTTGCATTAACTGCCTTGCATGAAGACCCTGATGCAGGGTCTCGACCTGTTGGTCTAACCATCTCTTTGCCTCCCAAGGTGCTGCCTGACCCACTGAGTTCCTGCAGCTGTTTGTTTGTTGTTCCAGATGCCAGCATCTGCAGTCTCTTGTATCTCCATGTCCCCATCTCAGTTGGTCTCTTTATGTCCCTCTGATTCCAATGTAGCTTTTACAATAGAAGACCAATTAAGATGCTAAAACAAAGCCCATCATTGTCATTTCTTGAAGAAGCTATTTTATATGCAAAGCTGACATACAGTAATAGTTTTGTTCTGTGGTGAGTAGCAGGGATGGCTCCTGTAAGGAGAATGTTTGTTCTACTTTCTGATACTTGAGAGAAACAGACCAAAACAAGGAGGTACTGGAGAGCTGAGGACAAGTGTTCAATGGTGGCTTGGTTGCTGCCAACAAATAAGTGTTTCTCCACAGGCTTTACCCTGTTCTTTCATTGTGAGCCATTGCCAGTTTCGCAACTCTTCGATCAGCAGGATCGCGAACAGGTCTGGTTTTAGGGATGTCCGTCAGTCAATTTTGTCCATAAGTCAGAAAATCCACAAAAATCACTCAATTAGGGTAGCCATATCTCCACAGCATTATAATGACTGGCAAAAAACACACAACACTGATAAGAAAGAACAAAAAGACAGACAGAGAGACATAGAGAGGGAGAGAGAAAACTAGTTCTGTTGTTAGCTGTAGGAGCTAATATATTTACAGATGTATAGGTTTGTTGGCTAATTGGCTTGGTAAAATTGTAAAAAATTGACCCTTGTGTGTAGGATAGTGTTAGTGTGCGGGGATCGCTGGTTGGTGTGGACTCGCTGGGGCGAAGGGCCTGTTTCCGTGCTGTATCTCTAAACTAAACTAAACGTATTTGGATGAGCAGTTGAAACACCAGTGCAAACTAAGGGCTGGTAAATATGATGTATCAATGAGTATTTGACGGTTGGTACAGCCTGAGGGCCGGTTTTGGAAACTGTATGACTATGACTGATTTGACAAGTCATCGTCACGTCACCTGGGCAGAAGAAGGGTTCCAACCTGAAATGTTGTCTATCCATTTTCCTCCACAGGTGCTGCCTGACCCTCCAAGATGCTCCATCACTTTGTTTTTACTTAAGATGTTAACATCTGCAATCTCTTATGTCTGCAAGTCAAGTTGAGTTTATTAGCATATACACAAATGCGATGAGGTACAGGTACAAAGAAAATCTGCAGCCTCTTATTTTCCTGTGCATTGGAATTGCTACATCAAGCCATGATTTAACCAGTCAGGATACTTTCTACACTGCATCTGTAGAAGTTTGACTATTTGTTGAATTGCCAAATCTCTTCAAACTTCTAATGGGGCTGTCCCACTGCACGAGCTAATTCAAGAGCTCTCCCGAGTTTTAAAAAAATCAAACTCGTGGAAGCACGTAGAATGTACGTAGAGGGTATGTCGGAGTTCGGGACGTCTCTTAGCGGCTCGTAACGCTAACGGCAGGTACTCGGGAAACGCGGGAAGCTCGGGAAGACTCGTGAAGATTTTTCAACATGTTGAAAAATGTCCACGAGAGCCCCGAGTACCTACGAGCAGCTATTACCGTAATTCTCCGAGTTCGAATCAGAGGAAACTCGGGAGAACTCTTGAATTAGCTCGTACAGTGGGGCAGAGGTGTTGGTGCATCAATATTCTGGGCCCAGGACAGGTCATGGATTTGTCGACGCCCGACATGTGGCGACTCTTTGCATACCTTGTGTATGCAATGTGATAATAAAGTATCATTCATTCAAGTGTTCACGCACAGGAATTTGAGGCTGCGCATCTCCCCACTGCTAACCCACCAGTGTGTGGTCCATTTTTTGAAGTCACTAATTAGTTGCCTGGTTTTGTTGAGGGTGGGCGAGAGGTTCTTGTTGTGGCACCACTCAACCAGATGTTCCTTCCCTCTCCTGTAGACTGACATGCCACCAGGGGATTGCCAACAGCAGTGGTGTCGGATGCAAATGTATAGATGGCATTGGAGCGGTGCTTAGTCACATGAAGCTCATGTTTTATGCAGAAAGTAGAGCGAATACTTTTTTAGAGAGAAAATTTCAAATTGGACCTATCTACTGTGTGGAATACTGATCCCAGAGCAAATTTATGGTAGTCAATTAACCTATCACCCCACCTCTTTGGGATGTTTGAGGAAACCACAGAATGAACATGCAAACTCCACACCGACTAAGCCCACAAATTAGGATTGAATTTGGGTCCCTCAATCTGTGAGTGGCAGTGCTAACTGCTGTGCCACTGCTCATCGATACAGGACACTTTATTTTGTCATGTCACGGCCAGATCCCTTAAGTGGTGTCACTCTTGGCTCTGCTACCAAGATTACTCCCTCCATTGCTCATGGCTCCCGACCAGAGAAAGCTGCTTCCCTGCTTCACATCTTTCATTTTAAACACCTTGGTCAGATCGCCACCTCAAGCTCCCTTGCTCTGGAGAACACAAGATAATTCCCTGCAACTTGTTCTGCTTTAAGCATCTAAGCCCCAATACCTTCTTGGATGACCTTGCTGATCCCCACTCCAAAGCAGCAGATGCGGTCTGGCCATTACACAGTGAAGCATCCCCATACAGGTGAACACAATGGTGCAACAGGTAGCACTGCTGCTTCAAAGCACCAAGGACCCACATTCAATCCTGACCTTGAGAACATGCAAACTCCACAAAGGCAGGAGTCTGTGTGGAGTTTGAACATTCTCCATGCGGCCATGTTTCCTCTGGGTGCATCCTCCCACATCCCCAAGACATGTGAGTTGGTAGAATAATTGGCCACTATACATTGCTCCTAGTGTGCAGAATCTTGGGCGGTTGATGAAAATGTGGGGGGAATAGGTTACAGGAAAATTGGCAGCGAAATGAGAGCCGATATTGGCTCAATTGGTCGAAAGGCCTCCTTCTACATTGTAAGGAAATATAAAATAGTTGTGTTCTTACTGATTGGTTTACATTTCTGCTGAGCTGTCAACTATTCTGCGCCCTATCCCCTCCCACAAGCTCAGCATTCCAGCCTGACTCCATCATATACCACGCATTCTCTGGCCACACATTCTTTATCCAAACATTCTTCTCATTAATCCCATTCTTTTGCTTACTTTTTGGATGAGACGCTCCTTTCTTCAGCATCAGTCACGCCCAGCCACAATTCTTGAAGGCACTTACCCCCTTTGCTACATGCCATTTTGTATCTTGCCATGCAATTCCATCCTCCTCTGATCTCTGAACAGGGATTTCCATTTGGAAATCTCCAAGTGATTGGACACAGTGGGGGACTAAGTCCAATGTTCCTGGTGATTAATAAGGTTATGCAATCAGTTCACAATATGTAGCATGGAGTAGAAGCCTGACATACAGTATGCACTCATTACATCAAAGTAAGAACAAAATTAAACCTGCACATCTGTCTACGCTTTGCCGGTTTTTTGTTGAAAGAAGGGTTTGAATATTTGAATTTTAAATTTTTCTTTCACACCACTTATTTTTGGCTGTGACAACAATAAGTAGTGATGTGTTGCTTATTAAAGACAACACTTCGCATGAGAGATGATTCGAACCTCAGTTTCAATATCCAGATAGGCTATTGTGCCAAAATAATTTCATTGGCAAAATTGTCTCTTCCTGTCATATCATCACCAACATCTTTTGCCTATTTTATAACCTCCTCACCCCTGCAGCATCACTGCCAGGGCCTATCACAAATAGGAACCCTTGGCACCATTCTCAGAGCAAATTCCACAGGGCTTGCCTTTATCGTTGGCATGGATTTTTAGCATTGAAATTTAGTGAAAGTAATATTTTAGGTAGCCGTTTTATTGCGAGTATCTCTTGCGGACTTTATTGGTGATGACCAAATGTCCAAGCCCTGCTTAGAAAGTTCTGGTGGTGATTGGGAAGATCTCGAAGCAATTGAACTTTGATGACATTTCCTGGCTTCTGCCCACTATGCCCAGGGTAGGGAGGCACCCCCCCCCCCTAGCCCCAAGCCCCTCTCCACAAACTCTTTCAGCATCACAGGCTGCATGAGCATGTGTGAAGGGGAAGCACTGCAGTATGGCACAGCCTCTACAAGGCTTTGTGGGAACGAACAGTGATCTGAAGGCCTGCCACCACTGAACTGTGAGGGGTCTGGGAGCTATTACACAGCTCTCCAAATACTTGAACGTATATTGTTCAAAGACATCACATGAATGGCTTTGGTGCTTTGTACGTAGAATATACCAACTTGATAATGCCACGAATGTGTATAACATCATGAGAGGAATAGATCAGGTGGATGCATAAAGTCTCTTGCCCAGAGTAGGTGAATCGAGGACCAGAGCATATAGGTTTAAGGTGACAGGGAAAAGATTTAATAGGAATCTGAAGGATAAATTTTTCACACAAAGGGTGGTGGGTGTATGGAACAAGCTGCCAGAGGAGGTAGTTGAGGCAGGTACTAACAATCCCAACATTTAAGAAACAATTTGACAGGTACATGGATAGGACAGGTTTGGAGGGATATGGACCAAATGCGAGCAGGTGGGATTGATGCAGCTGGGACAGCTTGGCCGGTGTGGGCAAGTTGGGCCGAAGGGCCTGTTTCCACACTGTATCACTCTATGACTATTAATATGTAGACAATACAATGAATGCACAGACTGGACAACACAGTGAATATACAGGCTGAGCAATGCCATTAATATATGGTATGGAGAACACTGTAAATGTACAAAGGTAGACAAAAATGCTGGAGAAACTCAGCGGGTGCAGCATCATCAGTGGAGCGATGGAAATAGGCAACATTTCGGGCCGAAACAGTCTGAAGAAGGGTTTCGGCCCGAAACGTTGCCTATTTCCTTCGCTCCATAGATGCTGCTGCACCCGCTGAGTTTCTCCAGCATTTTTGTCTACCTTTGATTTCCAGCATCTGGAGTTCCTTCTTAAACAACTGTAAATGTACAGACTGGATGTTTGGAATACAGAGGCTGATGACTATAAATGCATAGATTAGGTGACACCATGAATGTATAGACTTAGTGTTGTCAATGTATAGGCTGGTAGACGTTACCAATATATTGACGGCGTTATGAATGTATAGGCTGGGTAACATGATGAATGTAGAGTAGACAATATTATGAATGTATGGACTCGATTCTATCAATGCATAGAATGCACAATATTGAACGTTTTGACTGGGCGGCACTATGAAATATGAATGGTCCGGTCAACATTGAATGTATAGACTTGAAGACGATGACATTATAGACTGGGGAACACTGCGAATGTACAGACTGGATGACATTATGGATGTACAGAGTGAACAATAATGAATGTACGGTCTCGACCCGAAACGCCACCCATTCCTTCTCTCCAGAAATGCTGCCTGTGCCGCTGAGTTACTCCAGCTTTTGTGTCTATCTTCGGTTTAAACCAGCATCTGCAGTTCCTTCCTACACCATGAGTGCATGGATTGAACTACGCTATGAATATAAAGAACGTGTGGGAAGAAATTGCAGATGCTGGTTTAAACCGAAGATAGACACAAAATGCTGGAGTAACTCTGCGGGACAGGCAGCATCTCCGGAGAGAGGGAATGGGTGACGTTTCGGGTCGAGGCCCTTCTTCAGACCCGTTTAGTGTTTTTAGTAGAAACCCATTTAGTGTTTTGTGCTTTTGTGGTTTGGGCGTTTTTTTGATAAATAAAGTTTATTTTTGACATATAAGGGGCAGGATGGACCCGGGGTTCCAGGACCAGAGCAGCGGGGCGAACCCCCCACCCCGCGCCCTTCCCTCTCTGCCCGCTCTCCCCACCCCGCGGAGGTGCGGCGTCGGTCGGGGCTGGGGCTGGGGCCGGGGCTGCTCCGGCGCTGGGATCCGCCCTCAGGGGGCAGGGCTTCCTCTCCTTTGTCACTCGCCTCGCATTCCGCCCAGTCAGTTTCGCAGCGGCCCCGGGGCAAGAGCAGCGTGTGAGCGGACAGCAGTGCGGGTGAGAGCCGCGGGGCAGGCGCTGGGGCCGGGCCGGGCCGGGGAGGGAAGTTCCACCAAGTCCGCAGCCGAGGATCCCAACTTTAATCGGCCGACGAGAAAGTCCGAGCTTCCATTTGTTGCTGGGTGGTGGGGATCCTGGTGTGTGCTGGCAGAGACTGTTGTGTTTCTGCGGGCGCTGTGTGTGTGATCCTGCTCTGTACTGGCGGGAGTGTTGTCGGAACTTGCTGTGTACTGGCAGTATTTAAACCTGGCTGTGGGATCCTGAGTGCATTGATGGAGCGAGTCAGTGTATCAGTGTGTGGAGCTTTGCTCAGGAGAAACTGCCATTTGTACTCCCTGACCAGCAGTAGTGTTGTGTTGTGCTGGTGCTGTGTTGTGTTGTGTTGTGTTGTGTTGTGTTGCGTTGTGTTGTGTGACCCCGACATTCTGGAAGTTTATTGGAGTCTTGGAGCCCCCTAACTCCAAGCCGTAGGCTCTGTGAGGTGGTGCTGAGTCCAAGTAGTGTGTTGGTCTTCGCCAGCAGGATTAAATGTCTGCACACCTGGTGACAGGGTGCAAATGATGGTCAGTCGGTGGCCACTAATCCCACAACCTAACCATGCTGTTGGGATCACAGGCTCTTTCTCACACAACCACGGTACTGGGGAAGGCCATGGACTAAGACCAAACTGGCTCCCCCCGCTTCCCAGAGACATGCTGTCTCTTTGGTACTTGTCCAGCTCCTTGCTTTGTTAAGCCTCTGATGGGAGATTCGCCTTGACCTGTTTGGTCATGAATCCTTGTTTGCAGTGTGTTTCGGCCCATAGAACCAGAGGATTACATTTGGGATGAGAGGTGGTGTGTTTTGGAGGATGCAGTCTAGAGATGCTGCCCAGAGGAGAGGTTGTGCAATGTCCATCACTGTGGTGCTAACTGGGACTGATTGATGGTGTTTTATCCTCTGTGTAACTGTTGAAAGTAGTAGTAGTAGTAGTAGTAGTAGTGTCATTTGTATCTGTTGTCTCTGTCTTTGTTTAGATGCCCCTCATCAGATGGTGTTATCTGGCACAGAGCAACCATCTCAGGTGGACAAATATTGATGCTAATGGGCAGGCTTGTCTGGGGGTTTAGTACTGTTAAATATATAAAGTATTTTCCCAGAAATAATTTGTGTTCCCTTCCATACCCGCTCATTCACTTCCCCTATCACTCTGCTTACGTTGCACATGAAGACTAGGGTGTTGCAGGTGTGGGGTGGAGGTGGTGGTGTGTATCTGCTGGTGTGTTTCTGGGGCATCATCGTTTCCAAGGAGCAGGCCTCTATACTGTCCTGGGATTCAGTTTTTAGTAAAGAAATCCAGTGAGTGATTTGGGGTGTTATGAATTGTTGAGTTTGATTAATCTTTGATCTCATGATTCTACCTCATGATTTATCATAAAATAATTGAGAACGCTACATTGACTGTACAACAGGGCATTCGCAAACATGATGCACATTTGCTTGCTGAGCTGGGACTAATACACAAGCTTGCATTTAGGAACAGGTAGAGTCCACTTGGTTCCTCAAGCATTCTCCAGCTGCCAATAAGTTAATATTACTTATTAAGATACAGTGTCTTGCTTGCTATCCAGGCAAACCATACCATAAATTAGTGCATGCCACCATGCAAAAAGAGAAAGGAAACCGTGTAGAATATGATGTTATAACTACAGAGAAAGTGCAGGTAATTTAAAAAAAAAACTGCAAGGGTTGCATCATGGTAGATTAGTGGGTCGGAAGTACATCTTTATCTTATGAAAGGTCCAGTCAAGAGTGATAAGCATGGGGAAGAAGCTGGTGGCATGTACTTACGGGCTTTTGTATCATTTGTCTGATGGAAGAGGTAAAAAGAGAGAATGAGAGGTGTGATGGGTCCTTGATTATGTTGGCTGTTTTCCCAAACTAGGGTGAATCACATGAAGTTGATGGGGGGGGGGGGGGGGGGGGGGGGGAGTGGAAGGGGGGGTGCATGGATGATTTAGACCAAAGGGACTGTTTCCGTGCTGTATGACTCTATAACTATTATTCAGAATAAAGAATATATACAAAAGGTCTTGGACAGAGCAGTTGCCAAACCCAGCTGTGATGCATCTTGATAGGATTCTTTCTATGGTGCATCAGTAGAAAATGGTATGGGTCATTAGAGAAATGCAGAACCTCACCTCTGTCTTATTTTTACACAGTGATTCCTAGTTTTTGGTTAGTCATAAAGTATACAGCAGAGAAACAGGCCGTTTGGCCAGTTATATCCAAAACAGCGCCTAGCTATACTAATCCAATTTACTGGCTTGATCTATGGCTACCAATAACTTATTGATTTCAGTGCTCAGATGAATACTTGTTCCATGATGTGAGAGTATCATCCTCCACCACTCACTCACACAGTGCGTTCCAGGTTCCAACCACCCTCTCTGTTTGAGAATAATCTTTCCTCAGATCTGCCTTGAAGCTCCTACTCCTCACCTTGAACCTCTGCCCTCTGATTTTAGCTGTCTGCACAGAACCCCATCAAGACTCTTCAAGATCTTTCACGTTTCAATCAAGTCCCCTCTCTCTCTTTTAAACTCCAGCAGATGCAAACCCAGCCTGACCAACCTTCTCCTGACAGACAATGCGCCCATCCCAGACTTGTGGTTTGATAAAGACACGGTTTACTAATTACCTGTGGATTGATGTGGATACTTAGCCTGCTGATGCCTTGTCTGCCTCAGTGCCTTTAACCAAAACATGGAGTCTGGGTGTCTGAGACAACTGCTGAGCAAGTGATC
Source organism: Amblyraja radiata (assembly GCF_010909765.2). NCBI lineage: Eukaryota > Metazoa > Chordata > Chondrichthyes > Rajiformes > Rajidae > Amblyraja > Amblyraja radiata. Next base: position 36,896,348 of record NC_045975.1, read on the forward strand.
ACCTGTGGCTAGAGGTGAAACTGACAGTTCACATACTCATTCAGGAGTGTGGGGAATCAGCCGGCATCTATTTCAGTCACATTTTTGTTGCCAAGTCCTCTTGCAGCCAAGTCCTGTTGAACATCAATTTAATTGGATAAAAATATGTGAAAGCAAGGCTAGTTTAGTATATGGTAGTAAATCTGTGCTGTGACTCTCTGCTGGCACATTTTCCCATCCCTCCACTGCTCTCCCTCACACCAGACTGTGGACAAAAAGCTTCTAAATGGAGACACAAGGAACTCAAGATGTTGAGTCAGCAGGTCAGGTGGTATCTGTGGAGGGAATGGGCAGATGACATCTCAGGACAAGACCTTTCTTCAGACTGATTGTATTGGGGGGAGTGGGGGGGGGAGAGGAAGCTGACAAAGGGAGGTGGAGGCAGGACTAAGCCTGGCAAGTGATTTAGTTTAGTTTAGAGATACAGTGCGGAAACAGGCCCTTTGGACCACATAGTCCATACCGGTCGGTCAGCGATCCCCGCACATAACACTATCCTACACACACCAGGGACTATTTTACACTTATACCAAGCCAATTTACCTACAAACCTGTACGTCTTTGGAGTGTGGGAGAAAACTGAAGAACTTGGAGAAAACCCACGCAGGTCACGGGGAGAACGTACAAACTGCGTACAGACAGCCGGCTCTCCGGCGCTGTAAGGCAACAACTCCACCGCTGCGCCACCGTGCCGCCCTTGGGTAGATAGGTGCATACAGATGAGGGAGCTTGATTGGCAGATGGATGGCGTAAGTAACAAAGGCTAGAGGTGAAAAGGAGACAAAGGGGTGTCAGATTAGGAGAGGAGTGAAATGTAAAGCCTGAGGGAGGGACATGGGGGAGGAGAAGGAGGGGGTCTAAAAGAGAAATGAGGTACTCGGGGACAGAAGATGAGTGTATAAAAGAGGGGAAAGGAGCAGGGTAACTAGGGAGCTGGGGGATGGTGGGAGAAACCTGTGCGTACTAAGGGGGGGGGGGGGGCGGGGGTTAAGAGAGGAGTAAGTACTTGAAATTGGAGAATTCAATATTCATACTGTGGGATTTAAACTATGCAAGTGGATTATGAGGTGCTGTTCCTTCAGTTTGCATGCGGCCTCACTCTGGTAATGGAGGAGGCCCAGAACAGAAACGTCAGTATGGAAGTGAGAAGAGGTGCTAAAATGGTTAGCAACCAGGAGATCCAGCAGGTCTTGGCTGTCAGAGAGTAACTGTTTCGCAAAATGGTCGCCTAATCTACTCTTGGTGTCGCCAAAGTATACGTCGTCACATTGGGAGCAGTAGATGCAGTAGATGCGATTAGAGGAGGAGCATGTGAGCCTCTGTCTCACCTGGAAGGACTGCTGGGGTCCTTGGATGAATCTGGGAGAAAGAGATGTAGGGTGTTACATCTCTTGTGGTGCAGGGCTAAGTAGCTGACTAGGAAATGGGTTAGCTGGGAAGGAGCGAACCGAGTGTTCCCAATGGAAAGCAGAAAGGAGTGAGATGGGAAGATGTGACTCGTGGTGCGATCACTTTGAAGTTGTGGAACTTTCCGAGAATGATGTGTTAGATGCGGAGGCCGGTGGGTTGAAGCTGAGGACGAGGAACTCTATCTTTGTTCCATCTGGGGGGGAGGGGGGAGAACAGAACTGTCGGAGACACTGGTGAGGATCCATCTACATCTACATCTAAGTGCAATGTTGGCACACAGGTTCTCCAGGCACTGTCTCTTTAAATGCAAGCCACTCTCACCCTTCACTGTTGAATCACAGAAAGCACAGCGTGGGAAATTACACCCATTCCAAGTATTCCTCGAGTCCATGGGGAATGGACAAACCAGAACCCTGAGTTGTAGCAAGGACGGGTGTGGACATGCGCCCTCGCTCTTGCGACTTCACGGGCTTGTTAGTGAACCCATTACAAGACCCCGTCCCTGACTGTAATAATGACAGCTGACTCCCCCACGGGATATTCCACGTCACCAAGGTATAGGAAGGATGTAATAGCTCTGGAGAGGAGAATCACTGGGATGCTGCCTGGGATGTAGTAGCTTGATTATGAGGAGAGGGTAGGGGGTGTTGAAGACTGGAAATAAATATACACTCTCTTTCTTGTGGTCTCCACTCCAGGGCACACCCATTTCACCCACAATCTCCCACCACCCCAGACACCCTACTCCTTTGGACACTCATCTCCATTTCTCTTTTATCCCCCCACCCCCCCCCCCCTCTTTTTCCCCTCCCGTCTCCTTCCAAGCATATCATTCTCTCCGACTTTACATTTCACTCCTCTTCTCTCCATGTCTGACACCCATTTCACCTCAAGCCTTTGTCACTTACTCCATCCACCTACCAATCAACCCCATTGGTTGCATTTCATGTTGTGGTGCAGTCTGGCAAGAAACAGCAGCATTGGTCCTAACCTGTCACCTATTTCCTTCGCTCCATAGATGCTGCTGCACCCGCTGAGTTTCTCCAGCATTGTTGTGTACCCACAGTATGTGGAATGACGTGTGGTAATGTAGGTGATGTAATGCTCAGACAATGCCCAGGACTCTTTTACTTGCAATTAATCTCAGCCGAGTGCTGTTATCCATTAATGTGACCTAGTGAGGTGGGGTGGCGGGAGATAGTGCCTGCTGACTCACAGTTCCAATGACCCAGGTTGCATCCTGACCTCGAGCACTGTCTGTGTGGAGTTTGTATGTTCGGTATACACTTAACGTCATGTGATAGTAGCAGAATTAGACCATTCGGCCCATACATGTCGATCTGGGATGCTCTGGTTTCCTCCCACATCCTAAAGGTGTGCTGGTAGGTCACCTGCACTAAAGGTAATTCAATGGCTATAAGCATCAAAGGGGAGTTGATGGGCAGACATGAGAGGGCGGAAGTTGCAAAGGCCCATGGAAATAAGGAGGGATAATGAGACTGATGGGACACTAAATGCTGGATATCTCAGCGGAACAGGCAACATCTCTGGAGAGAAGGAATGGCTAATGTTTCGGGTAGAGGCCTTTCTTCAGACCCAAAACATCAACCATTCTTTATCTCCAGAGATACTACCTGTCCCTCTGAGTTTCTCCAGCATTTTGTGTCTATCTTTGGTTTGAACCAGCATCTGCAGTTCCATCCTATTTAAAGGGACTGTCCCTCCTTGGAGCTGGCATGGATTTGATAGGCCAAATGGCCTCCCAGTGAATGCTAGTGAGCATAAGGTATTAGATGACAGAGCTGTGGTTTCTGAGTGGGAGGATGTGTGTAATGTATTGTATTTGGATGTGTTAACGTGTATGAGACAGTGAACTGGAATTATACCTGTAAGGGGCAGGTTATCTACAGGGGGCAGGGTGGACGGACTGGCCTCGCATCAGTAAAGAGTCAGTGAACTGAGTGAAACAAAAGAACCAAAGACTCCTGGCAGTGTAGATGTGGAGAGGAAGTTTCCCCTAGTGGGAGAATCGAGAACTAGTGGTCACTGTTTAAATAAAAGTCACCCATTTACGACAAAGATATGGCGATATCTTTTCTGGAAAAACAAAAAAACAACGTGCTGGAGGAACTCTGTTGAGAAACAGGAACTCTGGTGAGTTTCACCAGCACTTTGTTTTATGATTTTTGCTCAAGATTCCAGCATCTGCAGTTTCTTGTGTCTCCGATGACTTTCTGGATTGTGAGTTTTGAACTCTCTTCCACAAAGTATACTGGAAGTAGAGCCTTTAAATGTCTGTGTATGTTTATGATAACAGGGAGTGAATGGGTACTGGGGTGGTGGGGTTAGTGTGGATGTAGTCACATGCTGATCAGACATGATCTTACTGAATAGGGGAGCAGGCTCGAGGAGCAGAATGGTCTCCTCCTCTTCCTGTCCGATCGGGAGGAGGAAAGGAATGGCCAGTGGAGGTGGGATCAGTGACGTCTTCAACAGAGGGGATGCTGGGCTCCTTGATGGAAGCAGTGGAACAATAATGCCTGGCCTTCTCCAGTGACCAGCAGTCTCCAGTCACAGTGTGGCTCCGCAGTGGTGTGCTGTGTGGGACTGTAAGTGAGCGAGAGGTGACTGTGCAAGGGGGTGTGTATCTGAGTGTACAAGGGGGTGTGTGACTGTGCAAGGGTGTGTATCTGTGTGTGCGCAAGAGGGTATATGCTCGTGTGTGTGGTAGACAGATTGGTGTAGTGGTTTGGCTACAGGTAAGTGGTGATGCAAGCCATGCCCCCCTCTTGCTTACACACACCCTTACTCTTTCTCAAAGTGGGTGCTGGAAAACTAATCCAGAGGAAGTAGTGAAGTGTGCACAGTTACTCATCACAGTCAAAGCCTCAACACCTCTGTCTGTTTCCATTCAAATGCTTCGCAAAAAGCCACAAATAGCCTAAAGCAATTTACTGAAAATCTGAAATGCAACTCGAAATGTAGGTGGCATCTGTGGAGGGAACAGTTGATGTCTTGGGTTGGAGAGCTGTGGGGAAGGCTGGAGTGAATGACGAGGGTTGACTGGGACCTGTAAATAGCAGAGAGAAAAGACATCTGAAATGAACAACAGAGGAAGAAACTACCAGTAATCGTTCAATGTTTTGGCAGTTTGACAAGCACTGCCCTTCCGAGCTGGGGCAAGGGAAAATCAAAACTACAGGTGCTGGAAAACTAAACCAAAAGCAGTATGCATTGGAAACACGCATCAGGTCAGGCTGCATCTGTGGGAAGAGAAACAGAGTTAATGTTTCAGGTCAAGGACCCTTTTGTCAGAAGTGGGAAGGAGAGCAAGGAAGCTTGTTAGGCTGCAGGAAGGGGCATGTCCCTGCCAGGGTCACACACATGTAACCATGGGTAGAAGTGTTCGACAAACCTTATCTCTGCTTCTCTTCCCACAGATGCTGCCTGACTTGTTGAGTGTTTTCTCTTTTTGTTGTGCGCATTGGAAAAATACAGAGGGGAATGAGGGCCCAGGGAATTGGGAATGCCACGGGATTTGCGCCGTGCAGAGAGCAATGGTGGTCTCTTTCTGTGCGGTGATGTCGGCAGTTGTAGTCATCTGTGCTGAGGCTGTGGTCTCTGCTGAAGCTGGCTATTGTCTCCTTCAGGCTGTGAAGGCTCCCTTGTGCTCCTTGGTGACCGACACTGGTGTGCACGTGCTGCCCCCAGCTGCACACAAGCCAAGCGCCCTTTGTGGAGCTCAGCACAGTGGCTGTTAGCTGGTTGTACGTCCGTGCCAGGCGTCACCAGCGCAGCCGCTCAGGATTCTGCCCTCCCTGAGCTACGGGGGGAGTGGCCTCGCCTCATCTGGTGAGTGGACGGACCGCGGGGGATTGGATAGTGATAGTGGCCGCCTGTGTTCGAGTGTGGGTGCCCACACGAGTAGAGGAAGGGACATCGAGACTGAGTTTCACGCTGGGTCTACTTCAGCTGGGTCCTTGAGTATAGGAGTCAGGAAGTCATGGTGCAGCTTTATTGAACTTTGGTTGGGCCATATTTGAAGTATTGTATGAAGTGCTGGTCGCCCCAGGAAGAACGTGGAGGCTTTGGAGAGGGTGCAGAAGATATTTAGCAGAATGATGTCTGGAATTAGCTGTAAGAAGAGGTTGGACAAACTTGGACTCTTCTCTCTGGACATCAGAGGCTGAGGGGAGACATGATAGAAGTATATAAAATTATAAAAGGCACAGAAAGGATAGACAGTCTGAATGTTATTCCCAGGATGGAAATGAGGACATCATTTTAAAATGAGAGGGGCTAAGTTTAATGGAGATATGCAGGGCAAGGTTTTGATGTAGGGAGAGGTGGATGACTGGATTGCCAGGAGTGGTGATGGAAGTAGTACAACAGTGGGGTTTAATAGGCATTTACGTGGATATGCAGGGAATAAGGGATATAGATCAGCTAGTGTGGGCCGAAGGGCCTGTTTCAAAGCTGCACTGTGTTCTATGTTTTATGTGAGCTGTACAAGTGAGCGATGGGACATTGCCTCTGTGCTCTCCAGTGCTGCTAAATGAATATCCTGGGAAGCAGTCAGCCGTTTCTATCATCTCCTGGTGGCACAATGGGAAGTGTGAAGGATAAAGGCTAGTGGGTGCATTGAGCCTGCCTTCCCACAGAGAGCCCCTACCCCACACTATCCATCTGTTCAGACCCCAGCTTCTGTCCCGATTGCTCAGTTGGTGGGCTCTGACATGGGGCGTGTCTGATGTATGAATCCGCAGCATGCCACTCAGCCCCTCTCATGCATGCTTTCCCATTCAGTAAGACCATGGACTGATGGGAATCTCAACTCCACATTCCCACACCGCGGCAGCAACCTTTCACCCCTTTGCTTGTCAAGCATCTAAAAATATTCAAGGACTCTGCCTCCTCCAGGCCAGTAAAAACTGCTTTGATCAGCTGCCAAAGAGTTGCATCCTTCCTTAAATAAGGAGATTGTTACTGTGCACTGCATTCCAAACGCAGTTTCACCGATGTTCGAATAAATGGAGCATATCCTCCACTTTTGGTTTTATTTCTCGCTGCAATAAGTAGTAAGATCCTGCTAGCTTTGCTAATTACTTGCTGTATGTGCGCACTAGTGCAAATTATACAAGAGGTGGACCTCAAACTATTCCTCATCGTTTAGATAATGAACCTTTTTACCTCTCCTGCCAAAATAGCCAATTTCATTTTTCCCACATTGTACTCCATTCGCTAGCTCTTTATCCACTCGCTGTGTTTGCTCCTATCCCCTGCTCCAACGTGGGAAGAGATCAAAAGATTCAAAGTCTCCTTCAAGAAATGCGACATTTCCTCTGACTCCCAGAAATCTCTGACCCATGACCTGTGGACCTGGAGAAGGGGCATTTGGGATGGGAATGAGAACTTGAGGCCCTGCATGGGCACAGATAGATGCCCAGAACAAGGAATACACCTGCCCGCGCAGACCCTCACGCACCTCCTGCCCCCGTCTGTGGCCGGCTCGTCGGGTGCCAAGTTGGGCTCGTCAGCAACCTGAGTCCGCAGAGCTGGAGTGAAGTGATTCACCCTCATTCCTGCCAAAGGAGGTCGGATTGGAGCCGGCCATTGGGGGTGGAATCTGAGGTGGCCACCATGGGGAGAGGTTGAACAATACACAGCCTTCGTGCTCAGTGGTGGGAACACAGCCCTTTTAAGGCAGGGGAGTTGTGGATTGTGTTAGCTCTGTGGATACAGGTGGTGCTGTGGAATGTGGGTGGGTCTGGGCAACAGGCAGGCATGCAGTTAGTAACGGGAGCCGTGCAGTTACTAAAGGAGCCATGCAGAATGACCACAATGTACAGGCTGCTCTCCCACTGTAGTGTGCAGAGAAAGCAAGGACCCCTACTCATCCATTTACCCCTAACCCTACTGTACAGACACGGGGGGGTCAGACACACCTCACCCTGTCCGTACAGAACGGGGTGATCGCACAAACCTCGCCCTGTACTGCAAACAATAGAAGAATCATATGCACTTCACTCTGCACTGTACACAATAGAACATTCACACATGTTTCACCATGTATCTTAGACACTGGAAGGTCATATAATCATTACCCTGTACCAGAAACAATAGGAAAATCACACCTGCTTCACTATACATCGTATCCTGATCTATGGTACAGGGTGAGATGTGTGTGTGTGTGTCTGTCTGTGAGAGACTCTCCTGTGTCTGTATGGTACGGTGTGAGGTGTGTCTGGTCCAACTGTTCGGTACGGTACAGGCTAAATGTCTGTGGGGGACCCTCCTGTGTCTATATGATACAGGCTGAGGTGTGGGGGACCCTCCTGTGTGTGTTTAGTCCAGGGTGAGGAGTGTATGTTTTAGCGGGCTGGTGTTATCGCTAAACCATATTCTAGTCAGGGAGGGTGAAGAATTGTTGGGGCTAGCCTGTCATTGACAGTAAACTTGCTGTGTCTCTGTCCCTTCCACAGACCGACAGTTAGACAGGATGGGTGAGTACGTTGAGAAGAGGGACACCTGCGGGACTATCTGTCTGAAGTACCTGCTCTTCATCTTCAACTTCTTCTTCTGGGTAAGGCTGCAGTCTGTTTGCCCGGGGGGGCTCTGGAGCTTGGAACCTGGGGCCCCACATTGTCCCTCAGGGTGAGGTCTGGGGTCTCACTCCTTGAGCTGGGGGCTTTGAGTGGGCCACGCGTGGTGGGGGATGGGCCACTCGCGGTGGGGGATGGGCCACTGGGGTGGGGGATGGGCCACTGGGGTGGGGGATGGGCCACTGGGGTGGGGGGTGGGCCACTCGTGGTGGGGGATGGGCCACTCGTGGTGGGGGGTGGGCCACTCGCGGTGGGGGTTGAACCACTCACGGTGGGGGGTGGACCACTCGCGGTGGGGGGTGGGCCACTCGCGGTGGGGGATGGGCCACTCGCGGTGGGGGGTGGGCCACTCGCGGTGGGGGATGGGCCACTCGTGGTGGGGGATGGGCCACTCGCGGTGGGGGTTGAACCACTCACGGTGGGGGGTGGACCACTCGCGGTGGGGTGTGGGCCACTCGCGGTGGGGGGTGGGCCACTGGGGTGGGGGGTGGGCCACTCGTGGTGGGGGATGGGCCACTCGTGGTGGGGGGTGGGCCACTCGCGGTGGGGGTTGAACCACTCACGGTGGGGGGTGGACTACTCGCGGTGGGGGGTGGGCCACTCGTGGTGGGGGATGGGCCACTGGGGTGGGGGGTGGACCACTCGCGGTGGGGGATGGGCCACTGGGGTGGGGGGTGGGCCACTCGTGGTAGGGGGTGGACCACTCGTGGTGGGGGGTGGGCCACGTGTGGTGGGGGATGGGCCACTCGTGGAAGGGGATGGGCCACTCACGGTGGGGGATGGGCCACTCGTGGTAGGGGATGGGACACTCACGGTGGGGGTGGAACCACTCACGGTGGGGGATGGGCCACTGGGGCGTCCACCCTGGACTGTTCCAGGAATGAATGCTCTGCCATCTCTTGCAGCTGGCGGGGGTGGTGGTGATGGCTGTTGGCATCTGGACCCTGGCGGAAAAGAGTGACTACATCAGCCTGCTGTCCTCCAGCATCTACGCAGCCACGGCCTGCATCCTGGTGGTGGCAGGGGCTGTCGTCATGCTGACCGGGATCCTCGGCTGCTGTGCCACCTTCAAGGAGAGGAAGAACCTGCTCCAATGGGTAAGGAGCTCACTGTTTCCTGGTCTTTGGTCCTAGATTGTCCCAGCGTGCCCAGATGTTACTCCCAGGTGGTTGTCAACAGAGCGATCCAACGGGAGTGGGCACCCAGCAGAGTAGGGCCAGTCCCAGTGTTATCCCTACACCTGTCGCATGTATTACAGTGTGTGTCCTTTATGTAAAACCGCACACAGAGGGTCTGTAGTGTTTGCCTTGAAGCTAACGCTGTATCTTGTACTGCTACTCTCCTGGAAGAGCACAAAAGCATTGCACTGAGAAGCTTATAGCTCACAATACCAGGAAGCGTACACATGTCAGGGACTCGACCGTTATCAGGGTTAAACTGGTGGAAATGTGCAGGAAGGAACAGCAAATGCTGGTTTAAACTGAAGATAGACAAAAAGCTGGAGTAACTCATTAGGTCAGAGAGCATCTATGGAGAAACGGTGCCGTTTCGGATCGAGACCCTTCTTCTGAAGATCCGAACCGCCTCGACCCAAATCGTCACCTATTCCTTGTCTCCAGAGATGCTGTCTGGCCCGCTGAGTTAAACTAGTGGAAGCTGGAGTTTGTAGCCTTGGTGTGTGTGCAAGCATGCGTGCATGCCTGGGTGAAACAGCTGATAAATATTTCAGTCTGTTGAGCTGCTGATTACACCTCAAGCTGGGAGGTCATGCCCAATCTGTACTCTGCTGTACATCATTACAATGGGCTACTGCAGTCATCTGCTATTACTGGACACAATCACTGTACACTTGCTTCTCGGGGAGCCTACTGTTCCGTGTTTCCCAGTAGTAAACGATCATGGATTTCCTGTCAGCCCCCTGGGTCTCTCCGTCCCTCTGCAGCCCCGAAGTGTGCAAGACCCTGGGGTGCTGGTTCCTCACCTCCTCCCTCCCCACCCACCGCTAGCAGTGTAGTCTGGTGCAGCGATGGTCACCTCCTCCCTCCCCACCCACCGCTAGCAGTGTAGTCTGGTGCAGCGATGGTCATCAACTGTTCCCATGCCTCACTTACACCTGCTGAAGCAGTGGTTGAAGGGACCCATTTTCCCGAGTGCCCGGGAGTGGGTACATGGTCTGGGAATGCTCGGATGCAGGGGTGTCTCTCCCTGGACAATGGGATGGCAGCCTCAGTTACCCTGGTGAGGTCAGACTGCCACGGTCCTAATGTCTAAAAATCAGAAGTGCGCTTCTATAGATAGCCTGATGTCAGGCTGCAGCCTACATGCCATCTCCTTGTTAGGGAGTGAAGAAGCCCAATGTCTGCCCTGTCACTGACTGCCTTCCTGGGCCATTCATTCTCTGGCCCATTGATGACGTGGCCTTGGTCCTCATCTGCCCTTCCCCCACTGAATTCACACGGGTGAAGCTCCAAAACTGCAATTTCTCCAGAAATGCTGTCTGACCCGCTGTGTTACTCCAGCACTTTGAGTCTAACTGCATCTTAGTCTTTACTGGCTCAGCCACCAAGCACGACACCTGGAGGCTGCAGCGAATCATTCGATCAGCAGAGAAGGTTATTGGCTGCAACCTTCCCTCCATTGATGAACTGTACACTGCAAGGGCCAGGAAGCGAGCGGGCAAGATCATCTCTGACCCCTCTCACCCTGGCCACAAACTCTTTGAATCACTTCCCTCTGGAAGGCGACTCCGGACTGTCAAAGCTGCCACAGCCAGACATAAAAACAGTTTTTATCCACGAGTAGTTGCTCTACTCAACAGCCATAAATCTGTAGCTACCCTTTGATCTGGTATTTTGTTAGTTCACATGCTTGATCAATGGTGTTTTATCATTAATGTTTTATTATTATTAATGTTTAGTGTTTTCTGGGTCATTCGTAACTCACTTTATGTCATGTTGTTGTGGGCGGAGCACCGAGGCAAATTCCTTGTATGTGAATACTTGGCCAATAAACTTACTTACTTACTTATTGCATAGAGGTTGAGGTTTAAGAATAGGGTGGTTGTGTTGTAAATCTCCAGGGTGTCAGTGAGGCCACACCTGGAATGCTGTGCAGTTTTGGTCCCCTAACATAAAAAAGGATGAGATAACTTTGGAGACCGTACAAAGAAGACTCACCAGGCTAATTACTGAGATGAGAGGCATGTCCTATCATGAGAAGCTGGACTGTTTGGGTCTGTGAACAGTGGAGTTCAGAAGAATGAGGGGTGACCTTTATACAAACATACAAAGTCCTAAGTGGGTTTGACAGGGTCCATGTTGGGATTTTTAGTTTAGTCTGGTTTAGAGATTAAACGACTTTCGGGCTACCGATTCTGCACCGACATGCAATCTCCACACACTAACACTATTCTACACACACTAGGGACAATTTACAATTATACCAAGCCAATCAGCTTACAAACCTGCATGTCTTTGGAGTGTGAGGAAGTCGGAGATCCCGGAGAAAACCCACGCAGGTCACGGGGAGAATGTACAAACTCCATACAGACAGCACCCGTAGTTGGGATTGAACTCGGGTCTCTGGTGCTGTAAGGCAGCAACTTTACTGCTTGCCACCATGAGTTTTGTTCTTAAGGGGTTGGACAGGCTAGATGCAGGAAGATTGTTCCCGATGTTGGGGAAGTCCAGAACAAGGGGTCACAGTTTAAGGATAAGGGGGAAATCTTTTAGGACCGAGATGAGGAAAACATTTTTCACACAGAGAGTGGTGAATCTCTGGAATTCTCTGCCACAGAAGGTAGTTGAGGCCAGTTCATTGGCTATATTTAAGAGGGAGTTAGATGTGGCCCTTGTGGCTAAAGAGATCAGGGGGTATGGAGAGAAGGCAGGTACAGGATACTGAGTTGGATGATCAGCCATGATCATATTGAATGGCGGTTCAGGCTCGAAGGGCCGAATGGCCTACTCCTGCACCTATTTTCTATGTTTCTATGTAAGAGAGTCTTGAACAAGGGGACCAAAACTACAGGGGGCCTTTCATTTGAAACTGAGGTACTGTATTGTAGGCATGTTCTCTCAGAAGTTGATGATTCCCTGGAACTCTCTGCCCCCAGGGTTGCGGAGGTTTGAGCATTGGATATTTTTATGGTGTAGATAAATAAATATTTGAAAGATTGAAGAATTGAAGGTTTAGAATTGACAGAGGAGATCAGCCACGGCTGGAACACCTGAGGGCCGAGTGGCGGAAGTTTACTCCTGTTTTCTTGTGCTCTTATGAGCTTTCACCTGCTCATATCTTCTTACAATACAAGAGGCCGTTGAGTTCATGCCAGCTCATACAGGTGATGTTTCAGTTCAAGACCATTCTTCAGACAAAAATACAATTTGCTTTGCAGATTTGGGAACTTTACATATCATTCCTTTCTGCATTGTTAATGCGCATAGTAAACATCTGTGGGCCAAGAACCGATCACTGGTGTACTGCTCTAGTTGCATCCCTCCAGCAGGAGAAGGACCTGTTTCTTTATGACGGCCAAGTTCTAGTTTGGCAGCTTACCCCAGGAGTGTCCTATCAGTCACTCAGTGAACACAGCAGCAGGCTAGGACGTGCAACAAATGGATCCATTTGGCTGAGGGCTGAGTTTGGTCGACAGTGAGATCGATATCTTGATGTGACCAAATGCCACCGATATACAAGATCAGCTATGATCTACTTTACAGGAAGCCCAGGTTCAAGGGACGTGCTCCTATTGCTTGTCCTTTGTATGTATGTTCTTGCATACGCTGAGCTTGCCCCGAGCTCCCAGGGCTTCCAGTGGGGATGTGTCTTGGCCGGGGTTGCAGGGAGCCACGCACGGAGCTGGAGGTCTCTGAGGGGCAGTGTTCCCGCAGGACAAATATCACCAAAATGTCACGGACCCCACACACATTCACCTACAAGAAAATGTAGAGAGTAATGGATGCAGCCCAGTCCATTACACAAACCGTATATCTACAAGCTCCCCTATATACTGTTGGGCAGAAGATACAAAGGATTGAAAGCATGCACCACCAGACTCGGGAACAGCTTCTTCCCCCCTGGTATTGGGTTACAGAATAGTTTCTCCATTAGCTTGGATGCAGTCCCAATCTACCAGCCTACGTCATTGTGGGCCTTAAACTTTGTTTGTGTATTTGCAATTTCTCTGCAATAGTAACGCTCCAATGCTGTAACACTATATTTTGCGCTCTGGTATTTTTCTCTTTGCACTCCCTGTTGTACCGTATATGGCTTGATTGTACTCGCGTATAGTATGATTTGATATGACTGGATAGTGCACAAACAAAGCTTTTCACTGTATCTTGGTACATGTGACAATAACATGGGCGGACACAGTGGCACAGCGGTAGAGTTGCTGCCTTACAGTGCTTGCAGCGCCGGAGACCCGGGTTCGATCCCGAATACGGGTGCCGTCTGTATGGAGTTTGTACATTCTCCCCGTGACCTGCGTGGGTTTTCTCCAAGATCTTCGGTTTCCTCCCACACTCCAAGGACGTACAGGTATGTAGGTTAATTGGCTTGGTGTATGTGTAAATTGTCCCTAGTGTGTGTAGGGTAGTGTTAATGTGTGGGGCTCGCTGGTTGGTGCGGGCTCTGTGGGCCGAAGGGCCTGTATCCGCGCTGTATCTCTAAAACAAAAAAACAAAAAAAACTAAAGCAAACAAAACAATACAACACATACGCACACAGACGCAGCCACGCATGCAGACCTGCACACACCCCTCACGTGTGCCTTGATTGCTGTGTCTATGGAGACCAGGGTCACCATGGGTCTCAGCTCATGGCACTCGGCAGCATTGGAGATAGGCAAATGGTAGGCAAATAGACAAAGGCCAGAGATGAAAAGACCAATTGTGTGAGATAAGAATAGAAGAATTGTGTAGCCAATGGAAGTAACATAGATGGAAGGGGAAGAGAATAAATGGGTACAAGCCCAGTTGGGGCACAGGGAAGACTGGTGAGGGGAAGAGGAAGGAAGGGATATTTGTAGGTTAGTTACCTGAAATTTGAGAAATACCTGAAATTGGAGAATTCAATATTCATACCATTAGGCTTAAGCTGCCCAAGAGGAATATGAGTCGCTGTTCCTCCAGTCTGCACCCGACCTCACTTTGACAATGGAGAAGGCTCAGGAGAGAAAAGTCAGTATGGGAATGGGAATTAAAATGGTTAGCAACCAAGAAATCCAGGCAAGTGTTCAGCAAAGTGGTCGTCAAGTTTATGTTTGGCCTTGCTGATGTAAAGGAGGCCTCATTGGGAACACCGGATGTAGTAGATGAGGTTAGAGGAGGTGCATGTGAACCTCACTTGCTGGCATCCCTGGATGGATGTGAGGGAGGAGATAAAGGGACAGGTGTTGATAATGATCTTGACAATAAGCAAAATAACAGGAAACATTCTGCAGGTCGGGAAGCAGCCCCTAGTTTACATAAACAGCTGTAAATTGCCCCTAGTGTATGGTAGAATCTGAAGGGAGTTGATGGGAATGCAAGGAGAATAACATGGTATCTGTGTAAACGGGTGGCTAATTGTCTGCATGCACTGGGTGGGCTGAAGGGCCAGTTTACATTCTGTATATCTCTACAACTGTCAGTAAAGGGCACTGAATGCAAATTCGCTGGGAGAGCTCAAAGCAAGTGCTGGGACATTTAAAAGGAACCGGAGTAAAGACAGGGCAGGAGAACTGGAAGGACATGCTGACAGGTTTTGATGAGAAGGTAGCAAAGGAGGATAACTCGGGCTACCTGTCAGCTGTGCCTATGCTTCAAACCCTGGTGGCCATAGCCATCTTCAATTCCACTCTAGCATGGCCTGCCCCTGAGGTAACTACCAGTGATTGTATCGGGGATTGAGGACAGGGTGCTTGGAGCAGCAGAGGTAACGCTAGGAATGTAAGCTCTACGTCACCCTCCATCCAGATAGCGGGCATATTGCCAGACAGACTGCACGCCAGTCCCTGCCCCCGCAGTGCCTGGCTGTCTCTGCATTGTACCTGTGCTTATTCAGTGAGAGCAGCAGAAGTGAGCAGACAGGGGTTGGAATGTGGGGCGGGCTGGGGCCTGTTTCCTCAATGAGGGCTGACTGCTGCTGCCGGACTGAATGAAAGATACATTCTGCTCCAGTGACCACAGGCCCAGACACCCCGGCAACCACAGGCCCAGTCACCCCGGCCCAACCACAGGCCCAGACACCCTGGCCCAACCACCGGCCCAGACACCCCGGCAACCACAGGCCCAGTCACCCCGGCCCAACCACCGGCCCAGACACCCCGGGAACCACAGGCCCAGTCACCCCGGCAACTGTGGCCCAGACACCCCGGCAACCACAGGCCCAGACACCCCTGCCCAACCACAGGCCCAGTCACCCCGGCAACTGTGGCCCAGACACCCCGGGCAATAAGGAGTCACAACACCCCTGGCAACCATGGTCTCTGATTCTCACTCGCCCAGGCCTCAGCAACCACTGGGACTCTCAATCCCAGGCCCTGATCCCCCCGGCAACTGTGTGATCCAGCAACTGTCGTCCCAACACCCCTGACAACGTGGGCCCCACACTCCCGGCCAGGGGCGGAAAACCCAGGGGGACCAGAGGGGACACGCCCCCCCATGTTTTGAGAGGTGGGCGACATCCCCGCCAGGTTAACCTGCCTGGGCTTGCGGGAAATATGGCCAGCGCGGAGAAGCAGCGCTGGTATCCCGTCAGTCCAGACAGGGCTATTAGTTAACCCGGTGAGACAGGCAGTTGAGCTGCATTTAGCGCTGGATTGAGTCTCGAAGCCTCGCGCGCGCGTGTGTGAGTGTACGCATGCGCGCGCGGCCGCCAAAAAATTGTGTCCCCCGTCCCCTCCATGTTTTGATAGTGAGTTCCGTTCTTGCTCCCGGCAAGCCCCTGGTATCCCCCACCACCAGCCGCTGCATTGCCACCTCTCTACTCAGGTGCTGCTTCATTCTGATTCTTGCCTGCATCAGGGTTGTGACACTGCAGTGTTACTCAGAATGCTCAGGAACTCTGCTGCATTTTGAGCCGATGAGATGGTAGCATTGTTCGTACAGCTCCGTTGTTGATCTTGGAAACGGTGACACTCCTGTGATGGGAGCAGGAGCTGGCAGTGTGCCCACGCTCAGCACTGTGGTAATTCCCAGGTGGGCCCGGTCATTGTAGTCTGGTAGTGTGGGTGTGAGCTGGTTTCAGGGCTGTGGGCGTTTACACCGAACACAATATGCCTTTAATAATAAGAGTCCTTTAGATATGTTAACAAGGCTGGGCCTGGCTTTGTGTTCAATTCCTGGGTTTAGTTTTAGTTTGGTTTAGAGGTACAGCGCGGATACAGGCTGTTCGGCCCACTGAGTCCACGCCGACCAGCGATCCCTGCATACTTACACTATTCTACACACAAGGGACAATTTACATTCATAGCAGGCCATTTAACCCACAAATCTGTACGTCTTTGGAATGTGGGAGGAAACTGAAGATCTCAGAGAAGACCCACGCGGTCACAAGGGGACCGTAGTCGGGATCGAACCTGGGTCTCTGGCTCTCTAAGCTCTGTATGGCAGCAACTCTACCGCTGCGCCATCATCCCACTCGTTTGAATTTGTGTCCCAGCTTTATGGTTGCGGCTTGGATTCTTGGGGCCAGGAATCCAGGATTCTGTTAAGGGCCTGGGTCTGTACCCACACCCTAGGGCTTGAGTTTATGTTTAGGGCCTGAGGTTGTTCTCAGAAATCAGGTTTGTGTTCAGGACCTGGACTTAGTCCAAGAATCCGGGCTGAGGTGTTCCATTGATGCCTAGGGCCTGTGTTTTTTTCATGGTGCCTGGGGCCTGGGTTTGTGTTCAGTGCCTGAGGGCTAGCTTCCGATGCACAAATGAATTGAGTGAACGGTTAAGTGAGTGCTGACAGTGGCAGAGTGCCAGGCCAGTTGGATGGGAAGGGAGAGGGAGCGGCTGCTGCCATGGGAGCACAGGAGAGACCAAAGGACTTTGTGTGGAGCTGGCAGAAGCAGGCCGAGTCTCTCACTGATAGTGCACAGTGAACTGTAGTAGTAAGGCGGATCTGCAGAGACCAGTGATAACAACCAGCTGAATCATTTCACCACACCAGCAGCACCGTCATACACGATCCTCGTCTCAACATGGAGTGGGGGAATAATGTACCACACAACCCCAAACAGCCCCCACTCCCCCCCCCCCCCCGTGTGGCATTCAGTCAGGGTGATGTTCGGGGGTGCTGTCTGTCTGATGTTTGGGGTGCTGTCTCTTAGTGTGATGTTTAGGGGTGCTGTCGGTCAATGTGATATTTAGGGGTGCTCTCTGTTGGTATGATGTTTGTGGTGACTCCACATCTAACCTGGTTTCTCCCCCTTCGTTCCCAGTACTTTGCATTGCTGCTGTTCATCTTCCTGCTGGAGATCCTGGCTGGCATCTTGGCGTACATCTATTACCAGCAGGTACAGAACCCTGACGCCTCTCCCCTGACCACGGAGCCCTGTGCTGCTGAGATATTGTTCCTCTCACCTCCAGGCACCCACCATATCAGACACAACAAACCAATCCATGAGATCTGTTCCCCTGTTGTCCTTCCACCCTGTCGGTTTTTTTTAACTCTTCCATTTAAAAAATAACATTATTTACACATTGACGACATTATCCCCCTTGCCCTGCTCCCTCCAGCAGGCTAACCTGCCACTCAGTGCCTGTGGCAGGTAAAACGACTTTAGTTGCCTGCCACCTTGTGAATGTAACTGGGTTTGGAGCCCGGGGCCAGATACGGGTATCACAGTATATTGCATGCCTTGCCGACTGGTGGGAAATATACACTGTTCTAACAATATCCCACTGTTGACCTCTCTGCCCTCACACCACCTCGGCTCACCCCACCACCTCCACGCTCACTCCCTCTCTGCTCTCTGTCCCAGCTGAGCAAAGATCTGAAGACCAACCTGAGAGTGACGATGATCGAGAAGTACCGGGAGCCTGGACAGGAAAAGATCACCAAGGCCGTCGACAAACTGCAGCAGGAGGTGAGGGCTCGCGGTCTGAAGCTCAACATGGGCTGAGTGGGCTGTGACAAAGGGAGGGGAACGTGAGGGGCTTGGGAGTAGCACAGGCACCCGTGGGTGGGGTGGAGAGCGGGGGTTAAAGGAAATAGATGGAACACTAGAGCACAGTTCTGACCGTCTGCTCTGTCTCTCCCTCTCATCATTTTACTTATGTCGATCAGATCTCCTCCAGCCTCCAGGGGAAACAATCTAAGCATGTCCAAGGACACCTTATAGTTAATATTCTCAAATCTAGGCAGTATTCTGTAAACCTCTTCTGCACCCTCTCCAAAGCCACCAAATCCTTTCTGTAATGAAGTAACCAGAACTGAACACAATACTGTAAATACAGCCTAAACAAAGTTGCAACATGTCTTCTGGCTCTTGTACTCAATACCCTCGATGAAGAAGGTAAGCATACCTCTGTACATCAATCTTGCATATATTTTCCCCTTACATTTAACTCCCAAAGTGCAACACCTCGCATTCGCTTGAATCAAACTCTATCTGCCATATCTTTTCTTAAACCTGTAACTGATCTACATGCCTCTGTGTCCCTTGACTGTCACCAGTTCCATTAATGTTTGTGTTGTCTGCAAACCTGCCGACCACTGTATACATTTTTGTCCAAGTCATTTATATATATCCTAACCAACAGCGGCCCCAGTTCTGACCCCTGTATTATACCGCTGGTGGCAGCCCACCAACCAGACTAGCACCCTTCCATCACAACCCTCTGTCGTATATGGGTAGGCCAGTCCTGAACTCAAGCTCCCAGGTCACCGTGGATCTCATGTATCCTAATCTCCTGGATCAGCCTACTATGAAGGACCTTGTCAAATGCCTTACTAAACGCCATGTAGACAACATCCACAGCCCTATGCTCATCAATCACCTCTGTCATCTCCTCAAAAAACTTAATCGAGATTGTAAGACATGACCTTGCCCGTGGTAGTAGATGGAGTCTGCCATTGCATCCTTCGATCTTGTTCTGCCATTTCATTAGATCTTGGACTGAGGTCCACTTTCCTGCCTGCTCCCTGAAATCTTTAAATATGACCTCTGGATATCTCAGCATGAACACATTCATTGACTCTAGCTCCACGGACAAAACCATACTGACTCTGCCTGGTTGACTTACAGTTTTCTAAATTCCTGCTCTGACTCCCCTGACTGTGAATGCCAGTGTGTTCCCGCTGGCTCTTGTCAGGCTAACGAGCTTTTAGTTTCCTGCTCTCTGTCTCTCTCGTTTCTCGAATGAGAACATGACATTTGCAGCGTTGCGATCCAGTGGGTCGCCTCTGCCTCTGGTGCCACTGTAGGAGAATGGCCAGCTTTCAGTCCCATCAATGTCTTGCCTCTGGTGATTTTAATTGTATTAAGTTTCTCCCCTATTGGCTCATAATTTTCTGTACGTTATTAGGTTGCTTTTGGAATCTTGTATTACGAGGAGAAGTACAAAATACTTGCTGAAAGTCTTTCCAATTTCCTTATTACCCATTATAAATTCCCCACAGTCATCCTCGAAGGAAGGAACGTTTGCCTTTGTTACTCTCTTTACTCTTACTGTTGCTTTTCTAGTTTATTCTATCTATTTTCTCCCTCTATTTATTTAGTTACCCTTTGGTTTCTAAAATTCTCCCAATCTGTCGCTAATCTTTACAAAGCTATACACCTATTCCTTCACCCAGATACAATCTTTACTTTCATCACTTAATTACTTGCCAAGTGTTTATTTCTCAACAGACGATATCTCTGTTGGAGATCACAAAATATTTTCACAAATATCTGTCATTAATCTACTCTCTTGTTAATCTATCTTCCAAGCCCTCTCCAGCAAAAGCTGCCTCCGCACCTCTATAATTGCCCTTATCTAAACACCACTAATTTCAGACCCGAGTTTCTTGCACTCAAATTGGAATGCAAGATTCATCTCTCTTCCCATAAATTCTTTACTACAAAACCTTTATTTCCTTCCTCATGGCTACATTGAAAATAGCCTGTTCCCAAGTTGGTCTCAGAAATGATTTCTGGAGCTGGAAGGTGGAGGAGAGGGGCTGAGGGGGGAGGGGGGGGGGGGGGTTGAGGAAGGGGTAAAGAGGTTGGGGTAGATGAGCTTGAGGCTGACATGGGCTGGGTGAGGAGAGAGGGTGGAGGGGTTTGGGGGTGACCTGGAGGCTGGAGAGGGAGCTGGAGGGATTTGGGGAGGGAAGCTGGTGATTGAATGGGATGGGGAGGGGGAAGGCGATGGGGGAGAGAGGGTGGAGGGGGCTGTAGTTTGGGAGGTATGTTGGGAGCAAAGAGGAGGGTGGCTGGAGGGGGTGAGTGGGTGCTGGTGTCGGGTCTGGTTGCTACTGTGGGTCGACCTGACAACATCCACCCCCTCATCCCTCGTCTGCCGGTCGCTCTGCCTGTTGTGGCAGCTCAGCTCCAGGGGGAGGTGCTGTGGGGACAGGGGACTACTCCGTGTCCAGGGCTGTCACCTTGTGCCTGAAGCCTCCACTCTCTGCCCTCAGTTTCACTGCTGTGGGAGCAACAACTCGCTGGACTGGACCGACAGCAAGTGGGTGAAGAGTTCCATGTCAGGGGGGCGTGTGGTTCCAGACAGCTGCTGCAAGACCAAGGTCACCGGCTGTGGCAAGAGGGACCACCCCTCCAACATCTATAAGGTGGAGGTCAGTGTCAGAGGGCTGCTGGTGTGTTGTTCTGGAACAGTGTGGGACTCGCTTCCCCATCCTTGTAACCCTCGCTCCTTGTGTTGTTGGGCGATGATCAGTGCCCAGCTGCTGAATGACTGGCATCAGCTGTGGCCTGGTGTGTCCGGCTGTGGCCTGGTGTGTCCGGCTGTGGCCTGGTGTGTCCGGCTGTGGCCTGGTGTGTCCGGCTGTGGCCTGGTGTCTAACTTGACGGGACAGCTTTCTTGCTTGGGTTCGACACTCTCCATCCTGCCCTCTCCTCTCCCACATTATTTTGCCCTTTTACTCCAGTAATGGGGGAGTTGCTTGCTGCCTGTTCAAGCTCTGTGTAAGTTCCCATCCCCGAGCTCCTGCTTCCTCCCCGACCAGAATTATCTACCATTGCCTTGCGGAAGTTCTCAGATCCTCTCCTCCACCCTTTCAGGCGATGTGTCAAGGCTCGCAACCTGCAGTGTGCCATAAATTTGCCTCCTTTGGGTTATTTACGTCACTTTAAACTGTGTCCTCTATTCATCAACCCACTGCCACTGCAAGTAGCTGCTTCTAGAAACCCCCTTCAATGATTTGGGCATCTCAGCGAGCTGTCGGCAGCACGGGCTCTGCTTTATCTCATTCCAATGAAAGCCCTACTCCCATTGTGGTGGGGAGGCCCTGGCCCCTGCTGCATGCACCGGAGCCCAGCACTGCATGCACCGGAGCCCAGGGCTGCATGCACCGGGGAGCCCAGCACTGCATGCACCGGAGCCCAGCGCTGCATGCACCGGGAGCCCAGCGCTGCATGCACCGGAGCCCAGGGCTGCATGCACCGGAGCCCGGCGCTGCATGCACTGGGAGCCCAGCGCTGCATGCACCGGAGCCCAGCGCTGCATGCACCGGGAGCCCAGCGCTGCATGCACCGGGAGCCCATCGCTGAATGCACCGGGAGCACAACGCTGCATGCACCGGAGCCCAGCACGGCATGCGTGCATGCTGCATGCACTGGAGCCCAGTGTCATCGAGCTGTTGCATTTTACAGGGCGGCTGTATCACCAAGCTGGAAGGATTCATCATGACCCACCTGAAGATAATCGGGGCAGTGGGGATTGGCATCGCCTGTGTCCAGGTAGGAACGTTGTTGACTGGAGGTGGCTGTGGGCCGGGGCTGAGTGAATGCGGGATCATTCCCTACATGGGAACCCACGGTATTCATCGCTGGCCAGAGGCTTAGTCTCGGGTTCTGGTCGTCCCCACTGCACTGACCTGTAGCCCCGGAGCTGGACATTAGCCTGGCTTCTCATCCGGGAGGGGAATCGGGCACTCCATGACAGTTCAGCCAGAAGGGCCCGTGCCAAACCCAGCTGGAGCAGGATGGGGGTGGAGCTGGGGGGGGGGGGGGGGCTGGGCTGGAGGGCGGCAGTCTGCAGAGCCTGGTCTCATGGATGGTGAGTTTTGAGGTGTGGAGGGTGTGCGTTGAGGAGAGAGGAGGTTCATGGTTTAAGGGGGGACAGACAGGGTGCGGACTGTGGGAGGCGTGGATAATGCAGTCTAACAGGGTGCGGTGTAAGGTGTTGGGATGAGGGGGGGAGGAGGCAATTTGAGGTGCAGGTGGGGTGAGGGGCGCTGCAGTTTGAGGGGGGCTGTGCTTTCAGGGGGTGGGTTGAGGAACTGGGGTTTGGGGGGGGGGGGGTGGAGGGTGAGGTTTGAGACGTGTTTGAGTTGGCGGGGGGGGGTGAAATTTGAAAGGAGGGGTGCCAGTCTCTGCCAGCCAACTCATTCCTGCTCTCCCCCACAGATCTTCGGCATGATCTTCACCTGTTGTCTGTACCGCAACCTGAAGGAGGACGCTCCCTATTAACCCGTGCCTGAAGCCTGCTCCCAGCCCTCCCCCCCACCCTCCCCCCCCCCCCCCCCCCCCCCCCCCCCCCTCACCAGGCTCTGTCGTGGAGGCGCCTCATTCAGCACCTACCCACCTGCCTCCTCCCCTCACACCCTGCCCCACCTCCCCACCCCTCCAGTCCCACTGCCCCCTCACTCAACCTCCCCCTCCCCTCCCCCCACCGGCCTGCGGTGAACAGTCATGGCTGTGATTGGGCCTGGGCCTCGTCCCACCAGCTGCTGCCCCGAGTGGGATCAGGATAATCCGGGATAATCCCAGCTCCATGGGCGTTTTCCCCGGAGCACATCCTGGGAACAAAGCTACGGATCCCCTTGGTCTGCCCTTCCCCGCCACAGCCTCCCACCTCCCTCCCGCCCACTGATCCCCCAGAGCCTCTCCCCAGATCCACGGCACTCCCAGAGCAGGGGCCTGGGGGAGAGGGGGCCATGACTCGGGGACTCCACGCCCCGCGGCGCCCGTTTCCGGTGAGGACCTGCCGACAGCGGCAGCCTGGAGAAGCCACCCGGACACCGGCGGGTAGAGGGATGCCAGCCTCGGTGACGACCGCGGGCCTGTGGATGGGGGGGTGGGGTGCCGGCAGAGATGACGTTAACACTGAATCGGGCTGTGGAGTGCGGTCTCTGCCGTTCCTGCCGGGGGTGTGGGAAGGTGCTGGGGGGGACAGGGAAGGGGACGGGCAGTGTGAGAGCCCTGCTCCTGACCCTCTAACCCTTCTGTAATAGCACTGCTGTCCGCAGGGATCTCGGCGTCTCTGGCCTTGTATTTTTATATTTACTGTAGAAAATAAAACAGGATCTAACACTACCCTGCGTCTCACACCTTCAGTTGAAATGCACGTCACTGCACACAGCTTAAACACAACATGGTACAGCTTTGGCTGGGGCACGGTGTGCAGTTCCAGTTGTCACCGGAAGTATATGATTCCTCTGGAAAGAGCACAAGGGACACTCACCAGGATCTCTCTCCATTACAAGGTTGGGAAAAAATCCCCCTGAGAGCCCCTCCAAATCTCCTAGCTCTCACCTTCTACCTAAGCCCTGTTGTCTTAGACACCATGTATAGGACAGGTTTGTTTCAGCTGATGGAGGTACTAATGGGTGGGGTGGATAGTAAGACCCTCTCACATGCTGTCCATTGGGCTTGTTTCTGTGCTGTAGGTCATGTCAGCATTCAGTGCACCTGTGCACGGGACACAGTGAGTATCTGTCCCTGTGAAGGGGTTGCCCACCATTTGCCCGATCATCTGCCACCGCATTGTGTTCGGGACATCGGCTCTGTGTGTCTCTCTGCCGCTGGCAGCCCGCGGAGCGGTCTCTCCCACACCAGGTCTGTTGGTAATCTCACCTGTTCACTTTGATCGTGTGAACTCTGCCGGAGGCTGGTTGAGACATCGCAACAGAGCATGTGGACCTCTCAGCCCTGGCGATGGAAGGGCTGTGGGGGTTCGCAGTGAGAGGGTGGGGGATGTGGCCATGATACAGGCAGCAATGAGGCCTCCTGCGCTCCATTCAGAGGCCGGGAAGAACCACCCTGCGTGCCAGAGGGGAGAAGCTGGCTGCCAGAGGGGAGAAGCTGGCTGCCAGAGGCCATCACGACCCTTCTCCACAAACAGCAATATCCTCTCAACACAGCGCCCTTCACACAGGGATCCCTCCACAGGTTGCCATTGAGACAAGGTAGAGTTGGTGGTGAGTTTCAGACTGGGGAGGAAGCTAGGGAATGGTCCTGGGAGAGAAGGGCTCACCTCTCACCTCTGGATTCAACATAGAATTCAACAGTTAGTCGGCCTTGCCTGTTTGTATCAGAAATACTGATGAAAGATCATCAACGTAATGTTGGCTGTTTCACTCTCTCCACCTCCTGATATCCAGCATTTGCTTTTATTTCAGACTGTCGTGTTTTGTTCTCAGTTCCAGCACTTTTGTCTCTGTATCTGTCTCTCTTGCTCAGATGTAATAGTAGTTACCAATGGCAACGTCATTAATATAATCTATGGAAAGTCTGGACACACTTCCTGTGTAACATGTGTCATGGGTGATTCACCGTAGTTGTAAACGCCCCATAAAACCAGCAGGTCTGAGCATGGCCACTGTCCTGAACTCGGCTCTCAAAATGCTATTTGTGAAATATTCCAGTATTTTTCACCCTCATTCGCTAAATCACAGGTAGCATGCACACACATCTGAATAATGTTTATCCATGAGTCGATAATTCATTTGTTTTTATTAAAGTTCGTCTCTTGTGGATCAGCATCTCAAATGCCTGACAAGAAAATGGGAGGAGTAGGCCTCTTGTTCCCTCAAGCCTGCCCCGTCGTTCAATGTAATTGTGGCTGATCTGCGCCAGGTCCCCTCGTTGGTGCCAGTTCCCTATACCTCTCCATCTTTCAAAAATGTACCTGCATTATATATGCCTGCAGTGACTGAGCCCCCGGGAGTAGAGGGAAGGCCTAGACTTGGTGGGATGTTGGGGAAGACTGATTTCATCCCTGTTGCTAATCAGTGCAATAGTTTGACCCAGTGTTTCTCAGTTGTGTCCAAGCCCCCGTAACCAGGCAACGCTTCGAATCTCACTGAGGAAACTTGAACATTTTCTTGTATCAATTTCTAGTGTAAACCTGATACTTGCACCAATTTCCTTTACACTATATTTTTGGAGACCTTTGTGTGACCGGCAAGCCCATCTTATAGCTGAATATTTCTTGATTCCCCAAAATAAACTTTAGTTGCCATAAAAACAAAAACTGTCCAAAACTCTTCAGACATTATCTATACATTCATCAGTGACATACTCAGTAATGTTCACACATATCTTTAAATAAAACACCCATGTGGCCCGCTGAGGTGATATTCTATCCCTTGCTTGAGGGGTATCCCTACCAGACTCTGTCCCTCAATGCCCAGCAGCGGAAGGACCCTAGACTGTGGTCCCCTCCCCCCCCACCACCACAGTCTTGGCGTTGTCTGCACCGAGCTACAGTGTGTCCCTCAGCACGTTCTCCTGCAGTCTGGAGTGGGCCAATGGACAACATTCCCTGATGGACATCTCACTATGCACAGGTCAATCAATTTTGAGCAGACCAAAGAGCATCTTTTGCCGAGTTGATGATCTACCAGTAGCATTTGATGCCTGTCTCCAAATGTGTCCCCGACAACAGCCCATAAATCAGAGTCCTCTGTTATGGAGCTGTTCATGACGAACTGGGACAAGGACCACTGCACCATTCCTTTTGTAAATCCACTCTGTGAAAAGGTGGGCAACGGTGTCCTCACCGTAGCAGCCATCCCAAGGGTAGCGGGTATTGGTAGTAAGATTCCGACAGTGCAAGAAGCATCTGACTGGGAGAGGCCTTCTCACAGCCAGCTAAGCAAAGTCTTGGTGCTTGTTGGTGAGTTCTGGCAACGAGGCATTTCAGCAAACAAGCTGGGCAGCCTTCTCTGGGAACCATGCCACGTGGAGACGTGCCTGCAGGATGATCACTGCTTGATGAACTTGTGGTCAAAGGTGTTGGTTTGGTCGAACTCCTCCTCAAAGGATAGGTGGTGTGGCAATGTCCAGCTGACTGGCACACTGCGTGGCATCGGTGCCAGGCCTATCCTTTACATCACCAGGGACAGGTGGAACCTCGGTGGGTAATATTATCGCGAGGGGGCGCTGCTTCCACAGACCCAATTTATGCTTGACCTTGGCTATCCACTCCAGCCAATTCTGTTGCACTCCTCAGCCCTTCCGAATCAGATTGGCAGCACCTGAAGATAGCCAGACCACCAAAGGTCAGCTGCTGAAGAGCATAGCCTCACTCCTGTGGTTGCCTCTGGGGGCAATAGACAATGGATGCAGGAGTAGGCCATTCGGCCCTTCGAGCCAACACCGCCATTCAATATGATCATGGCTGATCATCCTCAATCAGTACCCCATTCCTACCTTCTCCCTATATCCTCTGACTCCGTTATCTTTAAGAGCCCTATCTAGCTCTCTCTTGAAAGCATCCAGAGAACCTGCCTCCACCACCCTCTGAGGCAGAGAATTCCACAGACTCACAACTCTCAGTGATAAAAAGTGTTTCCTCGTCTCCGTTCCGAATGGCTTACCCCTTATTCTTAAACTGTGGCCCCTGGTTCTGGACTCCCCTAACATCGGGAACATGTTTCCTGCCTCTATCGTGTCCAAACCCTTAATAATCTTATTTGTTTCAAAAAGATCCCCTCTCATCCAACCTCAAGAGTGTACAAGCCCAGCTGCTCCATTCTCTCACTATATGCCATCCCGGGAATTAACCTTGTAAACCTACGCTGCACTACCTCAAGAATGTCCTTGGACCAAAACTGCACATAATACTCCAGGTGTGGTCTCACTAGGGCCCTGTACAACTGCAGAAGGACCTCTTTGCTCCTATACTCAACTCATCTTGTTATAAAGGCCAACATGCCATTCGCTTTCTTCACTGCCTGCTGCATCTGCATACTTACTTTCATAGACTGATGAACAAGGACCCCCATATCCCGTTGTACTTCCCCTTTTCCCAACTTGACGCCATTTAGATAGTAATCTGCCTTCCTGTTTTTGCTACCAAAGTGGATAACCTCACATTTATCCACATTAAACTGCATCTGCCCACTCAGCTATCCTGTCCAAGCCACCCTCCATTCTCATAGCATCCTCCTCACAGTTCACATTGCCATCCAGCTTTGTGTCATCTGTAAATTTGCTGATGTTACTTTGAATCCCTTCATCTAAATCATTGATGTATATTGTAAATAGCTGTGGTTCCCACTAGTCACTGCCTGCCATTCTGAAAGGCGACCCCGTTAATCCCTACTCTTTGTTTCCTGTCTGCCAACCAATTTTCTATCCATGTCAGCACTCTATCCCCAATACCATGTGCCCTAATTTTGCCCACTAATCTCCTATGTGGGACCTTATCATTCACTGGTTCTCCCTTGTCCATTTTCCTAGTTACATTCTCAAAAAATTCCAGAAGATTAGTCAAGCATGATTTCCCCTTCATAAATCCATGCTGACTCGGACCGATCCTGTTACTGCTATCCAAATGTGCCACTATTTCATCTTTTATAATTGACTCCAGCACCTTCTCCACCACCGATGTCAGGCTAACTGGTCTATAATTCCCTGTTTTCTCTCTCCCGTCTTTCTTAAAAAGTGGGATAACATTAGCTACCCTCCAATCCACAGGAACTGATCCTGAATCTGTAGAACATTGGAAAATTATCACCAATGCATCCACGATTTCTAGAGACACTTCCTTAAGTACCCTGGGATGCAGACCATCTGGCCCTGTGGAGTTATCAGCATTCAGTCCCATCAGTCTATCCAACACCATTTCCTGCCTAATGTACAGAGAGCCAATTAATCTACAAGCCCATGTGGTCACAGGGAGAACGTAGAAACTGAACAGACGGCACCCAATGTCAGATTCGAACCCAGGTCTCTGACGCTGTAAGGCAGAAAATCTACCGTTGCGCCATTATGCCACCTTCTGTGGAATTCATTGCCACAGACAGCTGTGGAGGCCAAGTCATTGGGTATTTTTAAAGCAGAGATTGACAGGTTCTTCATTAGTAAGGGTATCAAAGGTTACAGGGAGACGGCAGGAGAATGGGGTTGAGAGGATATGATAGATCAGCCATGATTGAATGGTGGAGTAGAGTTGATGGGCCAAATGGCCTAATTATTTTCCAATGACTTTGGAACCAGATCAGCAGCACCTTCACGTAGTCAGCAGACCCGATGGTGAAGGGAACAGAAGATCGTGCGGGCCAGCTGCGCAGAGCATGGCCTCGCTATTCCTGCAGTTGACCCTGGCTTCCAATGTCAACTCAAACTGGTTGTAGATGCTGATCAATATGCGGAGTCACTGTGGATCTGAGCAAAAGACAGCAACATCATCCACGAACAGGGAGGGTACTGATATGAGTGCCCCCAATGCCTGGCAATCTCACCTCTCATCCTTCCTCATGGATTTAGCGAAGGGTCCGATACAACATATAAAGAAGTTAGGCGAGAGTGGGCAACCCGACCTGACTCCAGACCTAAATGGGGAAGCTATCCATCCCCACCCCCCCCACCCCCACCCATTGATCTGGACGGCTCTACAGATACCTGAGTAGAGAAGTTGGATCCAATTCCTAATTCCCAAAAGCCATTTTGGAGAGCACGTCCATCATGTACACGTGCAATATCCTGTCGAAGGCCTTCTCCTGGCCCACGTTGACCAAGGAGCTGTCCACCCCTCTGTCCTGCACCTATACGATGCTATCCCGGAGCAGCGGCAGGCTGCCTGAGACTTTGCAGCCACGCACAGCACAGGTTTAGTCCGATGCTCCTGCCGGTGAACTGGCTTCCACAGCATTAACCGATCCACAGACTGATAATTCAGCAGCCTTGTTTCAGCTAATTAACTGAGCTTTCCAGAGAAGATTAGCCAATTTTCACAGTTAATTAACTGATCCTGTTAACATTTAATGATTCGCCAACTAATTTTAGGACCCTTTTACGGGGTAATTAGCACCTCATTAGCTGTGCGTGACCCTCCACCCCCAACTGTAGTCGATGCATCTCAGCATCGTTACCACGAGGGAAGAGTCGCTGCTGATGCCACATACAGTGGTCTGGTGCAAAATATACAAACGCTGCAAATCCCAAATCAAATCGAGAAATTGCTGGCAACATTCAGCAGGTCAGGCAGCATCTATGGAGAAAGAAACAGCCAATGATGGTTCAGGTCGATACCATTTAATCAGAATTAGGAAAAGTTGGGGATAAAAAAAATAGGGACAAGAGACTGCAGATATTGGAGTCTGTAGCAATCTACTGGGGGATCTCAGCAGGTCAGGCAGCATCTGTGGAGGGAAGTCATCAGTCAACGTTTGGGTCGGGAACCTTCTTCAAGACTGATTGTCATATAGAGTCATACGGCACGGAAACATGCCCTTCAGCCAAACTTGTCCATGTCATCCTAAATGTTCCTCTACACTAGTCCCACCCGCCCACATTTGGCCTATATCCCTTTAAACCTATCCTATCCATGTGGTTGTCAAAATGTCCTTTAAATATTGTTATAGTATATAGTTGTATATAGTCACCACCCTCTGAAAATGTTTCCACTCAGGTTCCTATTAATCTTATTAAATGTTTCTCCACATAAATCTATTTCCTCTGATAACATAGTAACTTTATCAAAGGCCTTGCTGGTCCAAATAGACAACATCTATGGCTTTCTTCATCATCCTTTTTGGTTTCTTCAAAAAAACGAATTCAGCTTCGTAAGACCCAATCTCTCACAAACCAAACCACAAACTGGCTATTCCTAATCAGTCACTGACTATCCAAATGCACATATATTATTCCTCAAAATCCTCTCCAGTAACTTGCCCGCCACAGATGTTAGGGTCACTGGCTATTGTTCCCAGGCTTTTCCTTGCAGCCCTTCTTCAATAGAGACACATTAGCTATCTTCCAGTCTACTGAGCACCTCACCCGAGTCTAATGATGATACTTGTATCTCAGCCAAGGCTTCTGCAGTTCCTTCTCTAGCTTCCCACAGTGTCTAGATATATCTGATCAGGCCCGGGATATTTATCTATCTTCATGCACCTCAGGACATCCAGCACCTCCTAGACCGTAACACAGATTGTCCTCAAGACATCTCCCATAACTGTCTCTAGTTCCACAGTCTTCATGTCTTTCTCCATGGTAAAACAGAGGAGAAATACTCACTGAGGACATTGCCCATCTCCTGCGGCTCCACACAGCTTTGGATTTTGAGAGGCCCTTTCCCCCTCCCGTTACCCTTTTCCCCTTAATGTATTTTTTAAATCTCTTTGGATTCTTCTTAAAATTATCATCTAGAACTCCCCTACCCCCTTTTAGTCATCCTGATTTTGTTCTCGTCTGCTCCTCAGTCCACAAATCTCCTCCAGCTGCCCAAGTCCCATGCCTCCAGTTTTCCTACCAGATTCCTCCATGGTGACCAGCTTTATCTTGTCATCCAGGCTTCCTTGCGCCCACCTGCCTTGCCGTTCATTCTTACAGGAACAAACGTGCCTTGAACTCTCATCATCATCATTTTGAAGGCATCTCACATTCGCTATGCCGGCAAACAACCTACTGCAATCGACTTTGCAAATTCCTATCTAATCTAATCAAAGTTGGTCTTGCGCCAATTCAGAATTTTAACTTGTGGGCCTGCCTGTCTTTATCCATAACTATCTTAAAGCTGTTAGACTGTGATTGCTGGTCCCAAAAAGCTAGTCCACCAACACTCCAGTCACTCTCTCACAGAGAACTAACTGGGTCAATCCCTCTGCTTCCATCGTTAAGTCCCCTTGATACCTCGACCCAGGTGGATGCAGTTAGTCAGCAAACCATCCACTAACAGAGAAGTCTGTTGCCAATAGATTCTTGCCACCCCTGAGGGCAAATGGTCTCTGTTGACCTCCTTCAGTAACCCGTGGTTTCTCTCCCAGCTTCCCTGGCCATGCCAATGATATCCCACAGTGTTTGGAATAAGACAGTAGAAATGTTAAACATCCCTCCCGCCCCCTTTGCTGGGTCAATAATGGGATAGCCAGTGTCAGGGTGGGGTTTTTTGGCCTCCATTAGAATTTATCAAACCATTCATTCCTGGTAGTAATAAATACAGGAGGATTAGTCATTTCTGACTCGTGTTCTACTCACTTCCTTAATTTCGCAATGAAGTGCAGCAGGCAGCACAAGGCGATTGCAATTCCTGCATGTATGGACATAAAGGACTCGTCAATGCTCCATTTTAAATGCATGTACCCTGGAGGCTGATCATTACCTTTAACTGTCCCTGTCTCTAGGTACCACATATTGGGCTTCACAGGACTAGTTCCTATGCTGCACTGTTCTATGTTCTGTATCCTTCATGATGTTAAATCCTTCCACCACGTTACCTCACGGCTTCATCTGTCCCAGGGAGAACTATCCAGTTCTTTAGTCCATCTACAGAATCAACATTCCACATCTCTGGAATCATTCTGTGGAATCTCTACAGCACCTTTCCAAAGCTTCACGCCTTTCCCAAAGTGTGGCCCAGGCTCGGATACCAATGTGTCCGACACGAGCTGCTCTCCACAAAGTTCACCATGACTCATTTATTGCTGGAGGATGTGGTTGAGGCAGGTGCAATAACTATTTTAAAAGGTGCATGGGTAGGACAAATGGGACTAGTTTAGATGGGCACCTTGGTTGGCATGGACGAGTAGGGCTGAAGGGCCTGTTTCCATGGTATATGATTCTATAACTATGATTAACATTATTCATCATTCAAATGCTTAATGTTAGACTCCTCTGCACATATGCACACACTCATACACACATACACCCACACACATACGCATATACACACATATACACACATACACAGATACACCCACACACACATATACACACATATACACACATACACCCACACACACACACGCATATACACACATGTACACACATATGCACGCATATACACACATACACATACACACAGATACACACACACGCATATACACACATATACACATACACATGCACACACAGATACACCCACACACATACACATATACACACAGATACACACACACACTCTCCCAGCTCTGTCACAGGAGGAGATGACCACGCGGATACAGGAAACAGGTTTCAAGGATGTTTCAAGGCCTCCTTGAAGAGGTGCAGGAAGCTCACTGACTCCGAGTGATCTCCGACCCCTGATTGCTCAGAGAGGCGAAGGAACATTTGGGGATTGAGAACCTTGTGTGCTTTCACTGGCTGCGCACAGAAGTCCTGTGTGATTGGCAGAAGGAGCAGCACCTCACACACCACCCACCCGGCAATGCATCTGCCTCCTTGGAGCCGGTGGAAACGGGTGAAAACAAGTCATCCTGCAGATGCATGTACTACCGGCAAGATAAACCCATGCATTTTAACATCCATCTCAATTAGTTGAAAATCTGTGTGTGTGTGTCTGTGAGTGTGTTTGTTGATGGTTTAAAGTTCCCCCTCTCTCCTCAGCCTCATTAACTGTTGCACAATATACTGTTGTCAATATATATGTCTCTGTATGACTTATTTATCAGTGTGAATTCATCAGGCATTAATTCATCAATTCATTTGCTTCTCCCAGAACCAATTGTATTTGCATACTCAATGTGACATTGCGAGCCTGCCTTTAGATGAGAGCTGTGATCGGTGGGGGCGTCCAAGCCCCGTGAGACCGACCTAATAATAATAATAATAATAAATTTTATTTATGGGCGCCTTTCAAGAGTCTCAAGGACACCTTACAAAAATTGAGCAGGTAGAGGAAAAACATGTAAGGGGAATGAAATAAATAGTAGAGACATGACTAGTACACAAAGTAAAGACAGAATTCAATACAAAACACAGTATGAGGCAATTAATGCACAGATGAAAAGGGACGGGGACGTGGGGCTAAGGATAGGCAGAGGTGAAGAGATGGAGCCGCCCTCAGTCAGGAGCCGCCCCCGTACATCGAGCGCATGAACCGGACTTTGGACTCTGTGTAAATGTCGCCCAAGTATGAATGTATGATCTATGCAAAATGAATGTCACTGGGCAATGCACACGTGACAATATAGCACCATTGAACCATTGACAATTCAATGATCTTCCATGGAATCCAGGCTTATCTCTGTTGGTGGGGACACCGAGCAGAGAGGTTGGGACGTTGTGCTAAACCTGAACAATATGCCGATGAGACTGCACTTGGAGCATTGTGTGCAGTTCTGGTCACTGTGCTACAGGAAGAATATGATTAAGCTAGAGAGGATGCAGAAAAGCTTCACAAATCATTTATTATGATTCGAGCGCTTGGGTTATAAGGAGGGACTGGTTAGGTTAGGACTGTTTTCCTGGAGCAAAGCATGAGAGGTGACCCTGTAGAAGTATATAAAATTATGACAGGCATAGATAAGATGAACGATCACAGTCTTTTTCCAATGGTCGGCGAATCTAAAACTAAAAAGATAGCTTTAAGGGAAGCGGGGAAAGATTTAAAGGGGACCTGAGAAGCAAGTTTTTCACCCACGGGGTGGTGAGTATATGGAACAAGCAGCCAGAGAGTGGGAAAGGCAGGTATAATCTCAAATTTTAAAATACATTTGGACAGATAACCAAGGTTTAGAAGGACTGGGTGAAATGTAGGCACATAGTATTTGCATAGAAGGACATCTTGGTCAGCATGGATGAGTTGGGCTGAAGGACTTGTTTCCATGCAGCATGACTCTGTATCTGTATCTCAGGCAGGTCATTCCTCTAACACATTTACAAGCGAGGACACATACCTCTCCCATAAGTCATTCATTAACTATTCCTGGCTGCACCTTCCCTGATGTACACTTCAAAATCAAACTAATATGTTGATGAGTGCCTAAATAATTAAATCCCAGTCAGAAAGAGTGGTGGAATAGTGGAATAAGGAACCCATTTATAATTTTAAATGTGCAGCGGTGCCTGCTAGCGCACGCAGATATCGAACCCGGCGTTCGGAAGCCACGGTCACGTGACTCGGGAGGAGCTGTTGTTTTCGGGCGGTTAGTTCAGCGCTGACCACCGTTGTGGGCAGACGTGTCTGATAAGCCTGTATGCTGCAACTTGAACTTTCCAATAAAGATCTGTTGAAAACTCCAGTAGTCGTTTCTCAGACCACTAAAAATGCATGTTTAAACTTAATGTTTCATCCTATTCAAGAGTTCTGGTAAAGTTTTGTTAACCAACACACTTCCAAAACATTGTTATAATATTAAATTACAAACATAGTCTTCTTTCATTATTTAAATCCCTGAAATATCCCAATACATTACTCCTTTATCTATTTTTTTCTGCTTCTAAATGCTAAAAGGTTTTATTA
This sequence comes from Amblyraja radiata, assembly GCF_010909765.2. NCBI lineage: Eukaryota > Metazoa > Chordata > Chondrichthyes > Rajiformes > Rajidae > Amblyraja > Amblyraja radiata. The sequence continues at coordinate 36,930,953 of NC_045975.1, forward strand.
ATTATGTCGTCTAACGGCTCTAACCTGCCTCACTGTAACTTCATTATTTGATGTGCAGTAAAGAACACTCCAAGAACACACCTTTTCTCAACTGTAACTGAGAATTTAGCATGTCCCGAGATCTCAGCTAAGCCCATGTCTGCAACAGTGCTGCTGCCAGGACAGTGGGCCTTGAGGCTGTGTGATAACGCTCGATATGTTTAAGAACTTCGAAACTTGGAGAGTACAAGATGGTGCCAGAAACGTGCTGACTCTTTATGTGCTGTTTCAGTGTAATCTAGTATTCTTACATTACAAGCGTGGCACTCTTACACTTAGCTATGATTGTGCTTTTGTATAAAAATATTTTACTGAATTGTATGCAAGACAAAGAATTTCACTGTATCTAGGTATAAATAACAATAAAGTATGATTGAACCTTTAAATTTATCCCAGCGTATTTTGTTCTTGAAAATAACTATCGACCCTGAATATATTGTCCAAGCCGGGCCAAGCCAAGTCTTAAATCCAGGTTCTCACTACGCTCTCCCTGATTTTGGTCGATAGGTTCTTAAATTCTTGAATCCACTGATCTCGTCTGGTTCAAAGCCATCATCCTCAGGTTAAAAGTTTTTTTTTTAATCCGTTCAGCTTCTGCATCAGAGATTTAACTTGTTACTGTCAGAAAAATATCCATTTAAAATCAAACAAGCCGTGAAAAGGGTTGAAGCCACCAGGATCTGCAGGCGTTGTAGTCTTGAGTAAAACACAAAGTGCTGGAGTAAATCAGTGGGTCAGGCAGCATCTGTGGAGGGAATGGAGAGGTGACGTTGTAGGTCGGGACCCTTTTTCAGACTGAAAAGGGTTAACTTCACTGCAGGTTTATCCACACAGGCGAGATGGTGTGATGGTGATTCTAATAGATTAATTCATGCTGATTCTTGAGTTTCCAGCGTAAGGATCTAAAATCAAATCGATCTTTATTATTAATATCCATTTATTAAGTAAAAGAAAGTAAGCATCTTTTGTTAATTAAGACAGTACTATACTAAAGTTGTCAAAATGACAATTCAAAATTCACAGAAATCTCATATCCAGAATTAGGAACTCACGCATGAGTTTAATGTTAACTGGAATTACACATGGAATTTGTGGAATTCAGGGCCAGCCAAAATGTAGTCCTATTGATAGTTATGAGCAGCACTGGAAAGAATAAATGATGGGAGCAGAGACTGAGAGCACATGTGTACAAATCCAGTAAAGTACGTCAAGCAAAGGCGAGTTTATTGTCAAATGCACAAGTACAGTGAGGCATGGGTGCAGTGTAAATCCTGCTCACAACAGCATCACAGGCATATAGATGCAAACAACACAAAAACATAAGAGAGACACAAGGAATGTTTTTTTTGCAAAAACACACACCAACTGCTGGAGTAACTCTGTGGGTCAGGCAGCATCTCTAGCGAACATGAGTAGGTGATGCTCCGCATAGACATAGCCATAGACATAGATAATAGGTGCAGGAGTAGGCCATTCGGCCCTTCGAGTCAGCAATGCCATTCAATGTGATCATGGCTGATCATCCACAATCAGTATCCAATTCCTGCCTTCTCCCCATATCCCTTGATTCCACTAGCCCAAAGAGCTCTATCTAACTCTCCTTTGAATGCATCCAGTGAATCGGCCTCCACTGCCTTCTGAGACTGAGAATTCCACAAATTCACAACTCTCTGGGTGAAAAGGTTTTTCCTCATCTCAGTTATAAATGGCAATGGAGGAGGTCCAGGACAGGAAGATCAGTATGGGAATGGGAGGGGGAGTTAATATGGATAGTGACCTGGAGATTCAGCAAACCATGGTGTACCAAACACAAGGCTTTGGAGAAACAGTCATCTAGTCTGTGCTTGGTCTTGCCGATGTAAAGGAGGTCACATTGGGAATGCCTAATGGAGTAGTTGAGGTTAGTGAAGATGCACATGAACCTTACCTGGAAGAACTACCGGGGTCCATGGATGGAGGAGAGGGAGATACAGGGACAGGGGTTACATCTGCTGGGGAGGGGATTGTTTGGGTGGAAAGGGATGAGTGAACCAAAGATTTACAGAGGGAGTAAGGGGTGGGGACTGGTGGCTATGACTGGTGGTGGGATCATGTTAATGGTGATGGATGTGTTGGAGAGGGAGGGTGAGGAATGATGGAATCAGTGACCCAGCGCACAGGTGGCTTGGGTGCCAGGGCCAGCCTGGCAGTGGCTGAGGAAGGTGTGAAAGTCAGAGGTGGCATCAGAGTTGGTGCGCCGTGCCTGGGAGGCATCGGTGAGGCTGTGAGGGTCGGCAGTGGTGTCGGTCGGCCAAGCCTGTTTAACGGCTGAGGTGTTTCCTCCACCACTCCCAACTCCCTCATCCACTGACTTTGTAGATCCTCACCCCCCCCCCCCCCCCCCACCCCCACCCCCCCCCCCCCCCACCCCCCAACGCCAGCCTGGGGTTGTCCACTAACTGGGTTCCAGGCCCAGTTCCAGGCCCAGTTAAGTAAGTAAGTAAGTAAGTAAGTAAGTTTATTAGCCAAGTATTCACATACAAGGAATTTGCCTTGGTGCTCTGCCCACAAGTGACAACATGACATACAGTGACAGTTACGAATGACTCAGAAAACACTAAACATTAATAATAATAAAACATTAATGATAAAACCAGTCCAGTTCCAGGCTCAGGCCCAGGCCCAGTTCCAGGCCCAGTTCCAGGCCCAGTTCCAGGCCCAGTTCCAGGCCCAGTTCCAGGTCGGGTTTCCACTCTGCCAGCTGCTCTTCCAACTATTTCTAGCCTGGCTCTTCTAGGTCCTGCTGCTTTCCCCCTCCAGCAGTGGACCTCAGTACTGACATCACTGGATGCTGCTGACCTTGCCCTTCTGCCAACCACGCTACCATTCCCAGTAATTTCTCACCCTGTTGGGTGAGTCCTGTAGGTTCACGTTTATAGGCTGCCTCCAGGGTTCCGTTTTTACAAACACCCGCCAGTCGATTTTGTCCATGTCAGAAAATAGACAAAAATACCTCAATATGGTAACCAAACCAACATTGTATTGTAATGAAGCACATGAAAAACACAAAAGGCTGATAAGAAAGGACTATTACTAAAAGTTGAGAGAGACCTTTAACATAAATGTGATATTGCAGACAACCATCATTATACTAGATTTTATTTCAATTAGATTTGCAATGGGTATGTAAAGGATTCTCAATTTTATGGATTCCACAGAATGAGTCAGAAATATGGTTGCATCATTTATTTCCTGAGAGAATTATCTAAAAAAATTGTGATCTGGTTTTGTTGGTCATATGAATGAGTGTTTGTCCATGCCATGGTTTTGCAGTTAGATCGGGTTCTCTGTGGAGGTGTCCATAGGTTGGGCTTTCGTAGAGTGTGGGGCGGCCTGTATCGACATTTCCAATGAATTGACAAAAGGCTAATTGTTGATGGGAAGTCCTGTTGCTGGAATACCCCCCAGGCCAGGATACCGGGCAAGTGAGTGCGATCACAGCTGCTGCTTCTTCACCTGGTGGAGACCCCATCAAAAACACAGCCACAGGCCCCCGACAGCCCAGAGATCCCGTTTCAGTGGACCTGCAGCTGACCCGTTATCTTGGCCAGACTAGATTTTGAGACTCAAAGTCTAAGCTCACAAGTATGTGCACAAGGCCAATGTCACACTGAGGCGCATCATCGACAAAGTCAGTACATTGTCAAGAGGTCACATGACGTTCTACTTCAAAAGTTAGAATGAATTTGAAATACCGAAGCGGATACAACAGGCTGGGAGTTGCAGTATTATGGTGTATTACAGCGGTGATGTAAGTTCCTCCAGTGCATTGTTTAATTGTCCCCCCACTCCACCCCACCCTCTACAGTGGAACATAGAACAGTTTCCATGGTGGGAGGCAGTTCTTTTTATTATTATTAGCAAAAAAATAATTTAAAAATGGTGCAGGGGAGAGAAAAGACTTTGCCTCCCATCACAATGAGGAGGAGATTCACTGTGATGGATGTTTGTGTAAATTGCATTGTTTGTATGTCTTGTAGGAATTGTCTCTGTTTGTATGGCTGTGGAAACTAAGCTTCGTTTGAACCTCACTGAGGTTCAAATGACAAGTAATAAATATTCATTTTCATAAATTAACTATTTACAAAGAATACACACAAAAATACACACAAACCCACCACCATAATACAAAATAAACAAATATTCTTAAATATTATATAACTGTTTCCGCATCCTTATTGAGGATACCCTCCACCCTACGCGGTGCCCAATGGTCCTGGAAACCCCCATGGTGCCCGTAGACAGCGCGTAGTTCCTTTCCAAAACCGCCCGGGCGCGGACATAAAGGGGCAAGCAGCCGGCTCGGGCAGAGCCCTCTTCCACCTGGCGCCATGACTCACGCACGGATGGCCAGCTTGGCCAGGCCTAGGAGCAACCCAACCAGGACATCTTTGGCCCGATTCTCTCCCCTGCCCTATCTCTTTCGATATTGGAATAGGGGCTGCAACCTCACACACTCCATATACATGTGGAACACCGACTCTTCCAGCCTGCAAAAGTGGCAGGTGGCTGACGAGTCTGTGAACCGCGAGAGAAACAGGTTGCAAAGGGCTCCTCGGTGCAGTACCCTCCACCCCTGGTCCCCAGTGTAGAGGGAGAGAATCCCTGCATAGGGGGACCCCTACTGTGGGTCCCTCTCATGACCAATAGGCAACACCGACCGCCACTTAGTGTCTGGACGGTGGAGGGAGTCAGTTCTTTGCAGGTTAAGAAGCCACCTCACTCTCCTTAGTTTTGTGTGCTATCCAAGCAAATAAAAGCGGACATTAATATATCAAGTAGTGCAAAAAGAGAAAGGAAATAGAGTGCAGAAAGTAGTTCTACACCTACAGAGAAAATGCAGGTTAAAAAAGTGCTAGGGCAACAAAGAGGTAGAGTGGAAGATCTGGAATACATCCCTAGCAAATGAGAGGTTTGTTCATGAATCCAATAACAATGGGGAAGAAGCTGTTCTTGAAAATGGCGGTACATGTTTTTAAGCTTTTGTATCTTCTGCCTGATGGATGAGGAGAGAAGAGGGAATGTCTGGGGTGTGACAGTTCCTGATATTATGTTGGCTGTGTTTTTTTATTTCACAAGAGAATTGTGTGATTGTGCTATTGCAGCCTCCCCACATAAACACTGGGCCACCAATGGACACATCAGGAGGGACCCACTGCCTGGTCTCTGGGAAATCCTTGATTGCACAAAGACAAGTTCTGGAGAGCTATTGTGAAAAAAAATCCCCTCATTAAGGAAGCGACTTGGTTCAGCGCGTTCCAATCAACATCAGTCATGCTGTTAATAAATTTGCCATGACTTCAGGATCAGATGAGATGAGATGAGCCAAGTCTGGCTGATGTCACACAAATGGAGTTTGCTGGCAGTTGCCAAGGTCCTGGTTTAGCTACAGCAAGGGTCACTTTACAGTAAGATGACCAGGATGTGGCAGCTTCAGGAGCCAGAGTGCTGAGCCCACACTCGTCACACTGTCACTTCCTGAACCTCTTGCGTAGGACAGTGGAGATTTGATAAACCATGGCGTCAGACTCCCTAGAGAGTTCAGGATGTCTGCTGCCTTCCTCAGCTCCACAGTGCCTCTCCGCTGAAATTATCCTGCTGGCCGAGATCAAGCTTTAAGTAATTAAATAAAGAATTGGAAAGACCTGTATTGATGATGACGCAACCTGGCAGATAAAAGCCCATCGTTCACTCAGGCCCTTCATTGCAGCAAGTCTCCTGTCCTCTCATCGGCTGACTTGCTCATTGCTGTGCCCAGCGAATGTCACACAGTCATAGAATGATAGAGCAGGCTCTTCGGCCTGCCCTGTCCCTACCAACCATTGACAGGTGCTCCAGTTTTCTCCCACATCCGGCAGATCTACGGTTTGGAGTTGCAAATTGCCCCTAGTGTGTGGGGCAGTGCTGGAGTCCGGAGAGCCCGGAGAATAAAATGGGATTAGTGTAAATGAGTGGTTGATGGTCTGTTCAGGCCTGATGGGCCGAAGGGTCTGTTTCTGTGCTGCATGAGTTGATGACACCACTTTGTCAAGGGCACTAAGGGATAGGTAATAAATGCTGGCTGCACACATGGAATAAAGCAGAGCTGTGCGGTTAGTTATTAGTGGTTGTTTCCTGGCTGTCAGGTGAGAAACTGGGCTGGGCCTGTGGAAAGAGCAAGGCTGACTCCTTTATATAAAGGCTATATCAGAGCGACACTGTTGTACTCCTTTAAAGTCCAGCTCACTGCTGACTACTGACACCATGAGACAGCTACAGCATGTGGGAAATATGCCGAGCCTTCCAGGCAGCTGAAGTATGGTGCAGAGGGGGAGAGGGTGATGGTGTGTAGGGCCCACAGCCAGTCGCAGCAGCGGGCAGGGTCACAAACTCACCGTCGGACAGGGGAGGAGAGGCATGCATGGGAGGGGTGAGGGGTCAGGACATAACCCCAGACATGAGAGAATGGATGAGGAAGTCTGACCCTGCACAGATTAGCTGGTGGCTTTGAATGGAATGGGTAGCCAGGACTGGCAAGTGGTTGTTGTGCTTCTGTACACAAGACATCTGCTCTCCAGTCACTGCGCAAAGGGATTTAGTTCCAAGGAATAGGCTCCTGTCTCGGGCTCTGTCAGGCTGTGGTTTGTTTGATCTAAGTCGTGAATGGCAACACAGTGGGGCAGGAGAGGAACACCAGCAGCTGAAGATCCCACTGCCACGGCAGCAGCTTCACAAGCCAGCAGGCTAGCATGCCATTCGGCCCACGGGGTACATGCCAGACCACAATGGATGTATCCCATCAGTCCCATTACCTCTCCGCTTATGTCACTGTGGCAACTCATTTAGTCCCTCACATCACCTCCCCCCAGATTCGACCACTCACAAATTACAATTTATAGCTGACAATTAACCCATTGGCCCGCACATTTTTAGGCTGAGGGAGGAACTGAGATATTCAAAAGAAATCCACACGGTCACATGGAGAACCTGCAAACTCCACATAGACTGAACTGAGGTCAGGATTGAACCAGGATTTCTGGAGTTCTGAGGCTGTGCCATCCCAGTTACCCACAGAGTGCTTCATTAGCTGGGGGGAACTATAGCCGCTGCAGAGTCCCCTCTTCCCAGAGGGTCAGCAGGACCATCATTGCCTTGGTCTCCTGGCTGCAGGTCGATCTCCACCACGTGGTCCTCCCAGTCGAAGGGGGTCTGATAGATGAGGAAGGGGCTTCCAATCCTGATGCAACAAGGCCACTCGGGAGTAATGCGACACGGAACTGGGAATAGCCCTGTCACACACCCAGCTGGAGTTTAACAACACGGAACCATCAATACAAGCCTGGACCCAGTATTGAACTGTCCAACTATACCTGTCTGTCGGTAGCAGAACCAGGCATTTCTGCTGCCAGTCAACCATCATACAACCACATTCACGCTGACAAGGTGCCGACTGGGCTATGTGCCTGCATAAGTGTCTGTCTCCAAACCAGTCCTGTGCTGTCCTGTACTATGTTCTATATTCTATGATGTGAGCTAACCGCTTTGAGGTTTGAGGTTTATGTCCTTGATGTGGGAGTTCTGATGAAACCAGCACATCCACCAGCTCTCAGTGCTCCTGGGCTAAGTGACATTGATAGTCAGATAAAAGCCCCCTGTGCTCTGCCTGGTGTCACAGACAAGTACGGATCCATCCCCCACCACACGTCAGTGAACCAATGTCAATCCAATAAATTCATTGAAATATTGACGTGAAATTAACTGAATGTAAATACCCTTGTGGAAGAGGCGGGAATCAAACCCAGGCCCTGGGAGCGTTGTAATGGTGAGCCCCAGGCTGGCTGCTATTTCTATGAGCTGCCTGCCCCTTGTTCCTTCAACTCTCAGCTCTCAGCGGATAATGGTTGCCCATGTTCTCTGAGCAGGGAAGGCATTTATAACTCTGATAACCCTTCACCCGTGGTTAGACTTCACCAGAGCCCCCGGGATCACACCTCCTCCCAAACATGGAGCAAAGAGTTGACTTCCAGAAGTGAGATGAGGCCACTGGACTGAACATCAAAACTGGTGCAGGGGGGCAGGAGAGTAACTCCACAGCAAGGATGAAGTTGCCGGCCATAAATTATCCCGACTCCAGGTATCTCTGTGCGATTCCTCAAGGCAGTGTCCTGGCCTCATCCATCACCTTAGTCAATGGGTGGACAACTTCTGGCCCATTCACAAGTCTTCAGATGATGGAGCATCCTCATCCACTCGTCAACATCCAGACAACGAGCCGGCAACTGAGAGAATGTCTGTATCACAAGGACGAGCCCACAACCACCGCCAATGAAATCGAATCAATCCCTCAATGGCAATGTCAACGTGACACACCTTCTGACAACCCAACGCTTTCACACTTTTACACACACATACAAGTGTGGATGTGTGTGTGAGAGAACTAGTGTGTGGGAATATGTATCCATGAGTGTACCTGTGCATGTGGGTGTGCGTTTGCGTGTGTGTGTCTGGAATATGCTAGAGTAGTCCCCAGCTGGTGGATGGTTTGCTCTCTGGGTATCAAGTGCAACCAGCTTCCTGGGATTCTGAGGCGGTTGACGAGGCAGACAGTGAAACCAGAGGCTATTCCAGTATGGGGCAGGCAGATGAGAAGAAGAAAGAAGCTCAGATTGTCCAAGCCTATCCCCTACGTATAACTCCAGAGGTTGTGAAGGAAGGGGAAGAGTGAATGTGCATAATGGTTTAATAAAAGAAACGATGGTCGTATTGTGAGAGGAAGGGATGGTTTGAATTTCAATCCTTTGTACAATGCCAATTATTCCACGCATCTCTGGACCGTAACTAATCTGGGTGCTGGGAGTAGGGCAGGCCCGGTAATTTGCATGACATATGGTGCAGTGGCATTCGCAACAGAAATAGTCAGGGAATGTACAGGAGCATTCCGCGGGTCAGCTAGTGCTCAACCATGAGTCAGGCCCAATGCACAGCGTCCAGCAGCAGCGAGTGGACGTGTGGAGATGGAAGCCCACGGCCCGGCCCTGTTGGTCTGCAATGGCCCCATTCTGCTCCTTCAGCCCAAGCAAGGTACTCTGCATGTTACAAACAGGGCTCTGCTCCATGGGTCAGGTACACATCCGTTAAACCAGCAGAGGGAGTATGAGTCTCACCCACAGCTGGAGCCGGGATTCATGGTGAAGAGGAGATGTGATCAGGGTGCAGCACAAAGTGGGACAGATCATGGGCAGCGTGTCCGTGTGTGAGTGAGTGTGAGAGTGTGTATGTGGGTGTGAGTGAGTGTGAAAGTGCATATGTGTGTGTGAGTGCGTATGTGTGTGTGAGTGAGTGTGAGTGCGTATGTGTGTGTGAGTGAGTGTGAGTGCGTATGTGTGTGTGAGTGAGTGTGTATGTGTGTGTGAGTGAGTGTGTATGTGTGTGTGAGTGAGTGTGAAAGTGCGTATGTGTGTGTGTGAGTGCGTATGTGTGTGTGAGTGAGTGTGAAAGTGCGTCTGTGTGTGTGAGTGAGTGCCTATGTGTGTGTGAGTGAGTGCGTATGTGTGTGTGAGTGAGTGTGAGAGTGTGTATGTGTGTGTGAGTGAGTGCGTATGTGTGTGTGAGTGAGTGTGTGTATGAGTGAGTGCGTATGTGTGTGTGAGTGCGTATGTGTGTGTGAGTGCGTATGTGTGTGTGAGTGCGTATGTGTGTGTGAGTGCGTGAGTGCGTATGTGTGTGTGAGTGAGTGTGTGAGTGCGTATGTGTGTGAGCCATGTGCATGAAGACACATCTGCCTGTTGTGCCAGTGTGTGTATGCTTGATTGTGCATGTATACTGCACATGTGGATTTGAATGTACATGTCTATGTCTTTGAATGTGAGTGTGAGTTTGTGCCTGTGCGTATGTGTGACCTTATTCATGAAAATGTGTTTGTATGTGAACATGTCTGTATGTATGTAATTGAATACATGCCGGTATGTGTAAGCCTGTGTGTTTGTGTATGCTTCAGCAAATGTGTGTGTGAGTTTGTTGAGTGTGCTTGCATGTGCCTGTGTGTTTGTGCATATGTGAGTGTGCATCTATGTCATCTATGTATGTGGATATATGTAAGTGAAGGTCTCAACCCGAAACGTCTCCCATTCCTTCTCTCCAGAGTTGTTGTCTTTCCCACTGTTACTCCAGCATTTTGTGTCCATCTGCATGTGTTTATGTGTGTTTCTGTATGTATGTGCGTGCATACATGTATGTGTGTGCATTTGTGTGGTGCATATATGTATATGTGTGCATACGTGTGTGTGCATGAGCGCATGCGTGTGTGTGTGTGTGAGTGTGTGTGCACGTGTATATGTGTAGATGTAGGAGAAGGTAAAGCCCGTGATAGCTGTGTGAGTGAGTCAGATGCTGATAGCATGAGTGTGGGAGGCCGCACATCCAGCAAGGGGCTGCTCCACAGGCTAAGCTTCACCGCTCATATACCTTGTACTGAATATTCTGTGTGAATCACTTGGGCTGAAATGTAAACCTTTTAAACCAGTGCAAGTCTGAAGGTCAGCACTTCAGAGAGTACGTGTGTTGGAGATGGCGCAGGAGGGGGGCGGGTAAGGCATACTTCAGTTAGACTGGTGTATTAATATGTGTGAGAGCTGGTTGTGGGGGGCATGTTTCCGTGGGTCTGTGTTCAGCTGTCCATGAAATGCAGTGACAAGGCAAAGAGAACTCTCTGACTCGTCACCTCCAGCCCTGCACTGGGCCGGTTATTCTGGTGACCAGCTTCTAAGACGCCCGCATTCTGTTCTGCAATGTGAGTACTGAGCACTGCCTCGGTCCGACACACAGTTTAACCCAGAGGCAGCCTTCCCCAGCAGCCAAGAGGCAGAGGCAGACCCCACTAGATACAGAGTAGGGCTCCCCCCCCGTTCTGGGACACGTGTACCGAGTGAAGGATATGGTGCACCAGCTCACGTGCAGTTACAGGACAGGTGCAGCTCAACAGCTGCAGATTTCTCTTTATTCACACATGCAGCAGACGTCTCCATCAAACAAAGACCCTGCAGATGCTGGAAGTCTGAAACAAAACCAGAAATGCTCAGCAGGTCAGGCAGGCAGCATCTGTGGGAAGAGGATCAAGGTCAACTCTTCAGGTTGGAGATCAATTTTTGGAACACAAAGGATCGTTGACCTGAAACATTAATTCTACTTCAACCTACTTCTAACCTGCTATAAGGAGAGGTTGGACAAACTTGGCTTGTTCTCTCTGGCACATCGAAGGCCGAGGGATGCCGGATTTCAGTTTATAAGAGGCACAGCAAGGGTAAACAGAATTTATTCCCAAGGTGGAATGTCAGAGACTGGAGGGAGAAGCTTTCAGGTGAGAGAGGGAAACTTTAAAGGAGTTGCGTGAGACAGGTACTTTTACCCAGACAGAGGTGTGTACCTGGAAGGCACGGCCAACAGAGTGGTGGAGGCAGATACGATAACAATGTTAAAGAGGCATTTACACAGGTACGTGAACAGGCAAGGAATGGAGAGATACAGGCCTCATGCAGGCAGATGCAATTAATTTCTATTGGTATGAGGGTCAGCGCGGACATGGTGCATCAAAAGGCCTGTTCCTGAACGATTCTACATTCTATATCCCGTGTACTTTATGCTGGTTTTGTACGTGTTTAAGATACAGACTGACTGTGGTGTGGAGTGCTGCTTGGTGTACACTGCCACGTCAGGTGTGGCATGAGGTACACATGGTGGAGTTAGAATACAAACACGTCAAGTGCAGTATATTTTATACGGCTGGTACACATACCAGGTAGAGTACAGATGAGGCAGATGTAGGCAGGGGCTTTATAACACAACACTGCGGAGACACCACAGGGTAGACACAGAGTTCCCTGCACACTGTTCCATCACACACTCCCGCAGCACAGGTTAGATGTAGAGTAAAGCTTCCTTAGTACCAGTACAGTAGGGCTAGATAAAGAATAATACCCTTTAATGAAGTTAAATACAGAATAAAGGCCCCCAACATAGGGCATTAGTCAGAAGGAAACTTCCTGAACACTGGTACAGAGTTGTCTAAATGCTGGCATGGCAGAGGTTAATGGCAGTGATTCTCCTGTCGAATTACTGCAGTAGAATGGGGCTAAATACAGAACAAATCTTCCTCAATACGGTTGCAAGATGGTAGACACGGAGATAAAACTCCTGCAGTACTGGGAAATGGCATTAGAGGCAAACTTGGCCAGCAATGGCCACACAGCAGGGGTGAAACAGAATGCAGCTTCCTCCACACTTGCACACCAGGGGTCGATGCAGAGTAAAGCTTCCTCAATACCGTCAAATAGGAGGTGACTGCAAAATAATATTCACTAAGCACATGGGTTATCATCAGGAATAACACTTGTTCTGTACTGATACAGTTAGGTGAATGTCGGAAGAATTTTTTGCACAGTACCTGTTTTGTATAGGAAGGAACTGAAAATGCTGGTTTAAATCGAAGGTAGACACAAAATGCTGGAGTCACTCAGCGGGTTGCAGAGTTACGCCAGCATTTTGTGTCTACCTGTATTGTATATATTCTTTACGCAGAATAAAGTTTATTTTAATTTTGAAAAAAAGGGTCGGGTGGAGAGTAAGGGTCACGCCTCGAGAAAAGTGAAAAACTGCAGATGCTGGGAATCTGAAATATAATCAGAAGACTCAACCGCTCATGTAGAGAGGTGAGCAGGGTTAACCTCACAACAGAGGGCCTTGATCTTGAAAAGTTAACTCTGCTTCACCCTCCAGGCATGCTGCTTGACCTGCTGAGTGCTCCTGGCATTTTCTGTTTGAATGGAATGACAATAGACAATAGACAAGAAACAATAGGTGCAGGAGTAGGCCATTCAGCCCTTCAAGCCAGCACCGCCATTCAATGTGATCATGGCTAATCATCCACAATCAGTATCCCATTCCTGCCTTCTCCCCATATTCCCCGACTATTTTTAAGAGCCCTATCTGGCTCTCTCTTGAAAGCATCCAGAGAACCTGCCACCACCGCCCTCTGAATTCCACAGACTCACCACTCTCTGTGAGAAAATGTGTTTCCTCGTCTCCGTTCTAAATGGCTTACTCCTTATTCTTAAACTGTGGCCCCTGGTTCTGGACTCCCCCAACATCGGGAACATGTTTCCTGCCTCTAGCGTGTCCAAACCCTTAACAATCTTATATGTTTCAATGAGATCCCCTCCCATCCTTCTAAACTCCAGAGTGTACAAGCCCAGCTGCTCCATTCTCTCAGATTATGCAGTCCCGCCATCCCGGGAATTAACCTTGTAAACCTACGCTGCACTCCCTCAATAGCAAGAATGTCCTTCCTCAAATTAGGCGACGAAAACTGCACACAATACTCCAGGTGCGGTCTCACTAGGGCTCTGTACAACTGCAGAAGGACCTCTTTGCTCCTATATTCGATTCCTCTTGTTATCAAGATTCAAGATTCAAGATTCAAGATACATTTAATTGTCACATGTGCCAGATGGCACAGTGAAATGAAATTCCCATACAGCCATACAATTAAAAAAAAGGCCAACATACCATTTGCTTTCTTTACTGCCTGCTGTACCTGCATGCTTACTTTCACAGACAAGGACCCCCAGATCCCGTAGTACTTCCCCTTTTCCCAACTTGATGCCATTTAGATAGTAAATCTGCCTTCCTGTTTTTGCTACCAAAGTGGATAACCTCACATCTTCCCATCTCCGCCTTCCGCAGAGACCATTCCCTCCGCAACTTCCTGGTTAATTCATCCCTTCCTACCCAAACCACCCCCTCTCCAGGCACGTTCCCCTGCAACAGCAAGAGATGCAACACCTGTGCCTATACCTCCTCCCTCAGCTCTGTCCGAGGACCCCTACAGTCCTTTCAGGTGAGGCAGAGGTTCACTTGCACCTCTTCCAACCTCATCTACTGTATCCGCGGCACTGTTCCAGGTGTGGACTCTTATACATCGTCGAGACCAAGCGCAGGCTCGGCGATCGTTTTGCTGAACACCTCCTCTCAGTCCGCCTTGGCTCATGCGATCTCCCGGTCGCTAAACACTTTAGCTCCCCTCCCCATTCCCACACTGACCTTTCTGTCCTGGGCCTCCTGCACTGTCAGAGTGAGGCCCAGCACAAATTGGAGAAACAGCACCTCATATTTAGAAACATAGAAACATAGAAAATAGATGCAGGAGGAGGCCATTCGGCCCTTCAAGCCAGCACCGCCATTCATTGTGATCATGGCTGATCGTCCCCTATCAATAACCCGTGCCTGCCTTCTCTCCTTATCCCTTGACTCCACTAGCCCCAAGAACTCTATCTAACTCTCTCTTAAATCCATCCAGTGACTTGGCCTCCACTGCCCTCTGTAGCAGGGAATTCCATAAATTCACAACTCTCTGGGTGAAAAAGTTTTTTCTCACCTCAGTCTTAAATGACCTCCCCTTTATTCTAAGACTGTGGCCTCTGGTTCTGGACTCGCCCAACATTGGGAACATTTTTACTGCATCTAGCTTGTTCAGTCCTTTTATAATTTTATATGTTTCTATAAGATTCCCCCTCATCCTTCTAAACTCCAGTGAATACAAGCCTAGTCTTTTCAATCTTTCCTCATATGACAGTCCCGCCATCCCAGGGATCAATCTCGTGAACCTGCACTGCACTGCCTCAATCACAAGGATGTCCTTCCTCAAATTAGGAGACCAAAACTGTACACAATTTCTCTCGGGCAGCTTACACCCCAGCGTTACGAATATTGATTTCTCTAATTTCAAGTAACCCTTGCATTCTCTATCTTTCCGTCCCTTCCCTACCCTAGTCGCCTTGCTAGTTTCACTGTTCATATCCTTTCATTATCACCTCTACCACAGACAACAATAAACCATTGTAGGCTCTAGTTTTCATGAGTTAATCTGTACCTTTTCATATCTCCAGCTTCCCTCTCCCCTGATTCTCAGTCTGAAGAAGAATCTCGACCTGAAACATCACCCATTCCTTTTCTCTAGAGATGCTGCCACTTACTCCAGCATTTTGTGTCTATTTTAGAACAATCCTCATCCAAGCTCCAACCGCCTGCCCCAATTGATCCCGGTGTGGCTTGTGAAAACCATTGAGTGGGGTTTGAACAAGCTGATGTTACAGTTGGTGTGTGAGGCCTATTTTGTGACAATAACTATTCCCCAACCTCCCACAACAGCAGCCTGCTAGGTAGAAGGCTCCCAGAGTGAAAGACAAGGGTCTTCAGCTGGGCTTAAAAAAATCCCCAAGGTAAAGACTCTTGACTCTTGCCACACACCGTAAAATTAATCTCGTGATGGAGGACTGGTGGTTTTCTACCGGGGGGGAGAGAGGCCCGGGGGGAGGGAGGTGGTCCCGCTGCAGAGAGGAGGGGGGACAAGGCAAGGGGCCCGAAGAAGGCAGCGGGCGGACGGGCGGGCGGAGTTGCAGTAGGTACCCATAGATGCTGCTGCACCCGCTGAGTTTCTCCGGCATTTTTGTGTACCTTCGATTTTCCAGCATCTGCAGTTCCTTCTTAAACATGGAGTTGAAGTAGCCCCGCCGCTGAGGGAGACTCCCCAGCCTGGGGGCGGTGGGATTGGGAGGGGTGAGGGTGAGATGAGGGGGTGAGGTGGAGGTCCCGCTGCAGACTGTGTGCAGGGGCCGCTGTTGCTGCTCTGGCGGGGGGTTGCTGGCTGTGAGCTGTGGAGGGGCGGGAGGCTTTGATTGGAAGTGACGGGGAGAGAGCGCTGACCAGCGCCGCGGCTGCCGCTGCACAGACGGGTAACGGTCCCGGTGTACAGGGGGATCCGGGGCTCCCGGGGAACAGCCCGGAGGAGTGGCGGGGAAGGTTGGATGCCAGGAGCTGCTGTGTTCCGCAGAGCAGGCGAGGCGGGGCATCAGAGGGGAGTGCTGGGTCGGGCCGGGCCGGCAGCGGGGCGGCAGCTCCGGGCACTATCCCACTCCCACAGCCGATGAGAGAGACCTCCAGTCTACACCAGGCGCGCTGGCACTGGGTATCCGGGGGGTGAGGACTGTGGTCTGCAGGAAGTGAACTGCAGATGCTGACTTAAACCGAAGATAGACACAAACAAGCTGGAGTAACTCAGCGGGACAGGCAGCATCTCCGGAGAAAGGGAATGGGTGTCGCTTCAGGTCGAGACCCTTCTCCAGACTGTTTGGTGCGTTTGTGAGGTCTGTCGGTCGGAGTTTAGCCTTGATTCAGGGGCTTGGCCGGGCTGGACCATGCCCATCGCCTGAGGAGATCGCAGGGAAGTGTTTGAAGATGAACAGATCGGACAGTGACGAGTCGACCTACCACCGCAGCCCGTCTCTGGACAGTAAAGACTGCCCCGGGCCGCACGGTAGCTTCCGCCGCTACAGCAGCATGTACGGCGGGCAGTTCGGAGCGAACACCTCCTTCTTCGGTCTACACTCCAACCCCGGGCCTAAAGCAAGCAAGGCGGAGTACAAGTCACCCAAGGGCAGTAAATACGTGGTCTTTTACCTGGATCTCTCATTTATATTCCTTCTAGAGCTGAAGAGATGTAGCATGGCACAGAACTGTCTGCACTGCATCAAATACCTCATGTTCGTCTTCAACCTCCTCTTCTGGGTAAGTCTCCTTTGCCTTTCATCTACAGCCGCTTAGTTCGTGCTCAGTGTTGGTCCTCTCTATCTGAACTACATTGCCGCGCGGAAACGGGCCCTTCAGCCCACGGCCACGGCCAGGCACCCATTCACAATCTGCCACCTGCTTCTACCATTCACCCTCGCACTCGGGGCAAGTTACAGAGGTCAATGCACGTCTTTGGGATGAGGGAGGAAACTGGAGCAGGAATCTGCAGGGAGAACGTACAAACCCCTCTCACGGACAGCGTCGGAGGTCAGGACTTCCTGGACCCGACTTACGATCTCTGCACCCCCCCCCCCCCCGGTCCCCAAGAGTGTTGCGGGGGGGGGGGGGGGGGCTGGCATGCAGTTATAACCAGGGCAATATGTCCCCGGTACCCCATCCCCTCAGGCAGTTACAACCAGTAACTGCAAATACATAGAATGGTATTATCACCGTCCCACTCAGGCCAGGAGGGGTTGGGAAAGCAGGGAGGCCATTCTTTGGAGGGAACCAGTAGGAGATGCTCCTTGTGGACTAGGCAAGTTGAGGGTGCCCACCTGAAACACAGGGTCATCAGATCTGCACAAGGACCCGAGTTACTTTCACCTTTTCCCATTTGACTGAGCGTTTGTCTCCTGAACGTTTTTTACAGGGAGCCCCTTTACATAGTGACAAGCGCCTCAGTCTCCGAGCTCAGTATCCGTGAATATGGCGGTGAATGTGGTCCCAGGGGAATGGAGAGGAGGTGAAGGACACCCCTGGTCCCAGCACCTGACCAGGTCCTCCAAGTGTCTCCACGCTCGAGGTCACCAGATGGTGGGGAGTGACCTTGTGATTGGAGCCAGGTTTCAACTACTGGCAGCTCAATGGTTAAATGTGGCACTGTATACATCTGTGAAAGGCAGACTGCAGCAGCGCCGGCTAACGTGCAGGTTGTGTGTCCTGAAGTGTTTAACTGAGCCGCCACTGGTGGATGTGCCTTCAAGGACATGTGGTGTGCCGTTGTCACACTCGCCCAGTGTGCAGCCCGTGTCTATGTACAGTCACACACTGACGTGTAGCGTGTATTGTGTGTATCCTCTCCATGCAGCTGGTAGCTAATGCACGTCTTTGGGATGTGGGAGGAAACTGGAGCAGGAATCCGGAGGGAGAATGTACAAACCCCTCACACGGACACGGACAGTGAGAGTAGTAGCTCGGCAATAGGCCTTTCAGTCCATCATATCCGCACATAACTAACGGCAGTTTAGCCTTTCCATGTCCCTGTCAACTCTCCCCCAACACTAACACCGGGGAAGGCCACTTACCCTCCCAACCCGCTTGTATTGGGGATATGGGAGGAAACCGGAGCACTTGGACCCGTGCAGTCACGGAGATGGTGCAAAATCCACACAGACGTTACCTGAGGTCAGGATTGAACCGGGTCTCCGGAGCTGTGGGGCAGCAGCTCTACCAGCTGTGCTTCTGTGCCAGCGGAGCAGGGAGCTCTTGCGATAGTTTTCCAGTGGAGTCAAGTCGCAGCAGAGGCAAGTCGCGGCATTAATGGGCGGCGGACGGTGCTGGGTTACACCAATGCATGGATTCGCCCACACATACAGAGCCACTGTGCAGCCCGTCTATGTACAGACAGACCCCAGCTCCTGCATGCTGTTGATGGGTTGGAGACTGAGCTCAGAGGAACATTAGTGCAGCCAGACTTGCTGGGTGCGTGTGAAGGCTGGCATCGTTAAAGTGTGCACCGGGTGCATGGGGAGCCGGTACCCAGTAAAACAAATCAAACTAAATGTATTCATTTATTACAAAAATAATATTTACAAACCAAACAGTTACAACATAATACAAAAATCACCGAATTATCGTATCACTAACTCTCAAATAACCATTTCACAATACTTATCACAATACAATGCCCACTGGTCCTGGAAATCCCCTAGGGTGGCCGTGGACTGCGCGCAATTCCTTTCTAGGGACACCTGGGCACAGATGTAACCTCGGGAAAGGGGCAAGCAGCCGGCTCAGGCAGAGCCCTCCACCGCCTGGCGCTGTGACTCGCGGATGGCCAGCTTGGCCAGGCCCAGGAGCAACCAGACCAGGACATCTTCATCCTTACCCTCTCCTCTACGCACTGGGTGTGGAAAGATGAGAATGGTGGGAGTGAGGTGCAGCCAGAGGGAGCCGATACCCATGGGGACCCAGCTCTTCCAGCCATGCGTCCTGCTCTGACTGACGTGGAGGAGAGAGGGATACAGAACAGGGCATCCACTGCCGTGGGGTGTTCCCTGCACCGTTGCAGAAGGGTTCAACATAGCCAACAGCAACTCTGTCCACAGGGGAAGGAGGCAGAGGGAGCACACACGGCTGCAGAGAATGCAAACTCCCTGATGGTGTGACAGGTGACCATGCAGACGCGGCGCTGCCGGTCAGAGTGCCGCTGCCTGTGTCCAGCCGGCAGTGCCGAGCAGTGCATGGCCGGGGCGAGCAACCAGAGAGGCAGCGCCCTTCATCAGTCCCAGTGGGGCCCACGGAGAGACAGGTCCTCAACTCCAGTACACCACATGCACGCCCACACACACGGGGACACCCACACACACGGGGACCGACACACACGGGCACTAATTTAACACGAGCGGATACCCACTGACAAACCCACCTTCCCTCATGCAGAAGATTCACAAAGGACTTGTTCACTGCGCAACCTCACTGCTCACTTTAAGTTGACGGATGGTGGAGGAAATGCAGAGAGAAAGTGGACCCCCCCCCCCCCCCCCCCCCCCCCCCCCCCCCAAATCACCCCCCCCCCCCCCCCCCACCACCACCCAACACCACCCCGTCCTGCTGCGTCCAGTTGGACGTCAGTTCACCAGCTATGTCCCCAATGAAGGTGTTAACCTGACACTCACATCACCCCCACTGTGCCGGGCCCGCTGTGTGCCCGTGTGGGAATCTGACCGTGCTGTCACCGCGGTGTCCGTGCTCATCCCTGCTCGTTGATCTGGGCTTCGGAGCGTCACCAGCCTATGTGCCCGTGCGACGTGCCCGATGTACCCGGGCGGGCAGCCTTGTATCTGGGCGTGAGGGCCAGTCCTCGGCATGGCGAGGGAAGGTGCCTCTCATGGAGACCACCACCGTCTCCAGCCTCACGTTACCCCTGATCTATGTGAATGCTTGTACGTGAATACTTGGTCAATAAACTTATTCATCCATTCATTCATTCATTCATTCATTCATTCATTCATTCATTCATTCATTCATTCATTCATTCATTCATTCATGCATTCATTCATTCATTCATTCATTCATTCATTCATTCATACATTCATTCATTCAAGATGTTCCAGTGGGGCACTGAGTGGTCAACATGTGACACACACGCCCGTGTTCCCTCACACACCTGTGGGCCACAGCAGAGGCACCACCATGGAGTCAGCTCCTCACAGAATTATAGGGTCAGGCCCTTCGGCCCACCACGTCCATGCTGACCTTTCTGCTTATCTATTTGCCCACATTAGGTCTGTATCCTTCTTTGCTTTGCCTACTGAAGGGTCTGCTTAAATGCCTCTAAAACAGTGATAGTTATATAGAATGGAAATAGGCCCTTCGGCCCAACTCATCCATGCTGACCAAATTGCCAATGAGCTAGTGCCATGCCTGGACTTGGCCCATATCCCTACATTCATTCCAATTCATCTACTTATCCAAGTGTCTTTAAATGATGTGATTATACCTATTTCTAAATGTATCCCCGATTGCCTTAAACTTGCGCCTTCTAGTTTTAGGCGTCCATATTCCGGGGGAATGATTGTGGTTATTCTCTCCATCTATGGCCTTCAGATTTATATAATCTCTATAAAGTCACCCCTAATCCTCACGCTGCAGGGGAAAAAGACCAGCCTATCCAGTCTCTCCCTACAACACAAGCCCTTCAGTCGGAGTCACGTCCCCGTGAGTGAATCATTGTGGCTCCCTTTCCAGTTTAATGAATCCTTCTTACAACAAGGCGACTGGCGCTGTACACAATGATCCAGATGTAGCCTCAGCAACATCTTGTACAGCTCGCTACCCTGACCGATGAATGTCAGTGCTGAATGTGAAACATGGGGACGTTTCCGCACCGTTTACCGCTGCAGGATGCGGGGTGGGGAAGGTGGGGGTGTGCGGGGCCGGGGTCGTGTCTCCAGGATGGCCATCCGTAGTCAGAGGACGCTGGGCGACGGCGTGATGGGCTCCCCGGGTCAGGGCTGGCTTGTAGCACCCACTCCCCGTCACACGCTTCATCTCCAGTGGTTGCCAGTGTACACTGGCTCCAGTGCCCGGGTGTGGGACAGGCCATTGGTGGCACTGTTGTGTAGGTACAGCCAAAGTGTGGATCCCCGGCCAGTGATGCAGCAGGTAGAGCTGTTGTCTCAGCGCCAGACACCCCGGTTCCACCCTGACCTCAGGTGCTGTCTGTGCAATTTGTACGTTCTCCCTGTGACCGCGTGGGTTCCTTCCGGGTGCTCCGGTTTCCTCCCACCTCGCAAAGACGTGTTAACTGACCACCGTGGGTGAGAAAGTGGGATAACATAGAACAGATGTAAGAGGTGATAAATGGTCAGCGTTTACTTGGTGGGCCGAAGGGCCAGTTTCCATGCTGTGTCTTTTGATCAATGAATGAGTCAGAAACCCACTGGCACCTCAACTCTGTGCCCCATCGCTGTGGGGGATTACCCCAACTACACCCGCCAGCAATGTGGTGAACGGTTCATGATCATTGATTGCCTGGCCAGTGGTAGCCACTGCTCCCGTTACCAAGACTTCAAAAGCACTGTAAACAATATTGGGCCACTCACTCCTTCTCTTGGCTGCATGTCTTCCATGATTTACAATCCTCCCCTGTCAGCCCCAACTGTGGTCTTGGTGCACTGCCTCTTTAGGAGACTAATCAGTGGGAGCTGACTTGAGTTGGTGCAGCTCCCATGGAAAGTGCTGATGCACCAATGCAGGCAGCAGTGTAGTTAATGCTGGCTGCAAGCTGGAACTATTTCAGCCTTTTGTCTGCTGCTTTGAGGCACAAGTTAATTCTCACCGCCTAGTTGAGTCCTGGTAACCTATTGTGAAGTTGTCTCAGCGAGACTGATTATCTGTGTGGGAACATTCTCAGGGGACTACACATCTTTATGTGGAGAGGTATCTTTACCTCTTTATCTCTACACTGGTGTGTGCCTTTGTGTTATTTTGTGATAATGTTGAATTTTACTAGAACATATTACTGTGCCACCGAATACCTCTACCCTGAGTTTGATCGTTTAATTGAGCATTATACTGTGCTGGGGATACAGATCGTTCTGTATCTCTGCACAGTCAAGGCACGGTTTGTGGACTGTCATTGTGCCACTGTATATCCCTACGGAGGATCTGTACTTATCCATTTACAGGATGTGGAGGTCGGCGGCAAGGCTGGATACTCTCCCCTCATCACCCTTACACTGAATCATTACAAGAGGCCTTTAAAAATCAATTGCACTATGATTCTGGAATCACGTGCAGCAGCCCAGACTGAGTGAGACGCCAGACTTCCTTTCGGCAAGAGCATTACTGCATCAGCTATCTGACAGTTTCATAGCCAGCATTACTGGGGATGGCTTTTTTATTCCAGATTTATTTAATTCTCCAGCTGCTGGGATGGGCTTTGAACATGTGTCTCGGGCCTGGGGTAAGCCAGCGCTAGCTGATACACACATTAGGTTGCAGCACACGACTGCCTTGGTGATGTGACGAGGCTTGATATTCAAGGTTACCCCCAACTTCATTAGAGAGGTCCAGGCAGCAAGGAAGTTATATAGCACAGAAACAGGCCCCACCACCCAACTGGTTCATGCCAACCTAGTTGCCCTCCAGAGCTAGTCTCATTTGCCATTCACCATTCCTCTAAACCTTTCCTATCTGTGTACCCATCTAAATGCCTCTTAGATGTTGTAATTGCACCCACCTTTACCACTTGCTCTGGCAGCCTGTTCCATTTACCCACCACCCTTTGTGTGCAACATATGCTCTTCAGGTCTCTTTTTAATCTTTGCCCTCTCACCTCAACCCTCTACTTTTACAATAGGGAAAATACTATGACCATTGACCTTATCTCTGCCCCTCGTTATTTTATGAACCTCTGCAAAGTTACCCCTCAGCCTCCATGGTTCCAGGAAAAAGTCCGAGCTTCTCCAGCCTCTCATAGCTCAAGACCTCCAGTCCAGATAATATCCTTGTGCATCTTTTCTGCACCCTTTCCAGCTTAATGGCTTCCTTCCTACAGCAGGGTAACCAGAACTATACATCCTCAATGCCCTGACCAATGAATACAAGTATGCCAAATGCCATCTTCACCACACTGTTTGTCCTGGCAGTTGGATGCATGGAGCCATAGACCCAATATAAGCTCTGAGTTCATTAACATCACAGACCACTATGCCAGACACCACAGTGCTGAACACTGTGCATCTAAGAGGTCACTTAGATTCATTTATTCAGAGGCTCTCCCAATTTCCCCCTTTATTTCAGCTTTTTCATTCTTCCAGGGCAATTTCAGATGGCCACAGCTGCTCTCGAATCTTGGACTCCTTTCTTCTTTGTGTAGGAAGGAACTGCAGATGCTGGTTTAAACCGAAGATAGACACAAAATGCTGGAGTAGTTCAGCGGGATAGGCAGAATCTCAGGAGAGAAGGAATGGGTGACATTTTGGATCGAGACCCTTCTTCAGACTTTTGCCAGGTCCTGGGAGGGTCCGGAGACACAATTACAACCAGAGACATTCCTTCATCCTCCCACTGCCATCGAGTTTCATCGCCCAGTCTGGCCACATGCCAGCACCAATTCAAATGAGTTTAGCTACTATCCTCCATCAGGCTACCCTCAAGCTGAAGAAACGTACTTTATCTGGATGGAGGCAGAACCATAGTCCTCAATTCAAATGGAGTTTATTGTTTTATGCACAAGTACGGTGAGGTACAGCTGCAATGAACATTTTGCTTGCAACAGCATCACAGGCAGATAGACTCAGACAACACACAAAAGCGTAAATTATACTTAAATTATTTCTAAATTCCTATAAATTCTGCAAGAAGCAATAAAAATTGAAGTGTAGCAGATAAGGTGAAGTGCAAAAGCAAGAAATTAATGCAAAACAAGTCCATGGTAGTGAAGGAGATTATCTGTAGTGTTCCGTCACCGAGGTAGGATTTGGTTTGTGTGGGTGGGTGTAAGACCCTGATGGTTGTAAGAAAGTAAGTATTACTAAACCTGTTGGTGTGGGTCTTCAGGATCTTGTCCTTCCTAACTTAATGGCAGTAGTGTGAAGAGGGCATGTCCTGGCTGCTGGGGATCTTTGATGATAGATGCCGTCTTCTTGAGGCTGTGCCTCATGTAGATGCCATTGATGGTGGGGAGGGCTGTGCCATGACTGACTAGGCTGTCTACCACTATACCTAGGCAGCCTCTTGCATTCCAGTGCGTTAGAATTGCTGTACCAAACCATGATGAAACCAGTCACGGCACTCTCTACAATGCACCTGTAGGAGCTTGTTTTCAGTGACATGCTAAATCCCTTTAAACCTCTATGAGAGCAGAGGTGCTGGCATGCCTTTGTGTGATTATATCTATGCACTAGGCCCGGGTTAGATCATCCGAGCTGTCCTCAACTCAAATACTGAAGATGTGGTAACAGTCAAAGATCATAAATTAGAAATAAAGGTGTGTTGATCAATACTTCAGAGGCAGGCATAAATAAAGCTGGATTTACCCAGTGACTGAGCAGCAAATCGTTACGCGACAGGGATAATGAAGGAAACAGGTTCCTTAGGTGACGACTGGGATTGTAAATCAGATCGGCAAGCAGTGAATATTAATGCTGGCAATAAATTACATTTGTAGCACAAGCTCCGCGGGCTTGGCCAACATGGAGATAAGGAAAGAGCAGCAGTGAGATTGTTGTTACAGATAAACACGCGCTAATCAATAAAATAAATACAGCCTGACAGAACTTAAGGTCTTCAGAAGGAGGCAAATTACATTAAAAAAATTATCTTGCCCAAAGGAGGCTTTAACTTGCTTTGAAAATGTCTTGGATTTGCGTAACATGTAGCAGATAACGTGAAAGCATGACCTTTATCAACACAACATGGAATGAAGTTTCAATCTGGGCAAAGATTAAATGCAGTTCACATTTGCTTTCTCACTTGCAGTTTCATCTTTACAGACCAGCTTCCACTGTTGTCTGGCATCACACACACACTCTGCAGTGCCCTTGAATCTCTGCTGCAACTACTGCATTTACATAGCATCTTTATCAGTGTAGAAGTTGGGAGGTCATGTATAGGAAGGAACTGCAGATGCTGGTTTACACTGAAGATAGACACAAAATGCTGGAGTAACTCAGCAGGACAGGCAGCATCTCTGGAGAGATGAAATGGGTGACAATTCAGGCCTGACGAAGGGTCTCCACCCAGTATTTAGTGTCTATCTTGGGAAGTCATTACAGTTGTACAACACATTGAGTTGTAGAGAAAAAGGGATCTAGAAACATAGAAATTAGGTGCAGGAGTAGGCCATTCGGCCCTTCGAGCCTGCACCACCATTCAATATGATCATGGCTGATCATCCAACTCAGTATCCCGTACCTGCCTTCTCTCCATACCCTCTGATCCCCTTAGCCACAAGGGCCACATCTAACTCCCTCTTAAATAGAGCCAATGAACTGGCCTCGACTACCCTCTGTGGCAGAGAATTCCAGAGATTCACCACTCTCTGTGTGAAAAAAAGTTCTTCTCATCTCGGTTTTAAAGGATTTCCCCCTTATCCTTAAGCTGTGACCCCTTGTCCTGGACTTCCCCAACATCGGGAGCAATCTTCCTGCATCTAGCCTGTCCAACCCCTTAAGAATTTTGTAAGTTTCTATAAGATCCCCTCTCAATCTCCTAAATTCTAGAGAGTATAAACCAAGTCTATCCAGTCTTTCTTCATAAGACAGTCCTGACATCCCAGGAATCAGTCTGGTGAACCTTCTCTGCACTCCCTCTATGGCAATAATGTCCTTCCTCAGATTTGGAGACCAAAACTGTACGCAATACTCCAGGTGTGGTCTCACCAAGACCCTGTACAACTGCAGTAGAACCTCCCTGCTCCTATACTCAAATGCTTTTGCTATGAAAGCTAACATACCATTCACTTTCTTCACTGCCTGCTGCACCTGCATGCCTACTTTCAATGACTGGTGTACCATGACACCCAGGTCTCGCTGCATCTCCCCTTTTCCTAGCCGGCCACCATTTAGATAA